>NC_056728.1:819231926-819394426 GCF_019279795.1 Protopterus annectens | reverse complement strand
ATTTAAAGTGCTCAGTGCAATAATTCCAAAACGACTACCTATCTAATTTAACTTGGTATTCGTTGTAGTTGTCAATAAAATTTGAACAAAAGTACTTCGTACGAGCCCTTGTGTTCAGTGCATATCTTGGTTAGTATGAAACCAACTATACTACTAAACTCACCACATAAATGAACTGTCGCGTCTAAAAAAAATATTTCCCCAAAAATTACAGAAAAAAAATTTGTGAAACTGTGCATTCATAAAAATCTGTGCAAACTACCCAACGTCCTCACATTCAGTAAAAATGTAATCAGTTAACATAGCCCATTAAAATCAGTTCAACAGAGAACTCTAATATAAGAACAGAGACAATGGATAAAATGGGATATTTGAGAAGCTGCTTTATATGACACATGAAATGTCTTGTACTGTATGATTAAGGAACCTGGTTCATGAAACCACACATAAAATTCCAGTACAAGACATGTCAGGTAACACACACCACACCCCCTCACGAACTGCATATCTATCCAGCCACCAGACATACGTATATATATACATGCGCACAGACACTGATACATACGTACACATATTCACACACCCATCTACAGACAAATATGTATAGGCAGCCAACTTAACCTAGTACTAAAGAAATGTAGTTTCCAGCCTTAAGGGTAGTGCATATTTTCCTTAAGGAAGAGCAAAGCAAAAAAATGGAAAATGTGATCTGTTTAACCACTCTTGGATTAAAGCTTCCATTGTTAATTTACATGGCTTTTTATATGAAAATATAAAACAGTATCTTGTTTTAACTTAATAAACAGTGATTTAAACATTCAATACCAGCTTTAATCCAAATGTCATTTTGACATGGGATTTGTGCTTCAATAGTTTTTGTAGCTGTATATAACTGCTTAAAGATGCATTCCACTGCCTTTGTGTTTACCTTAGTACTGTTTTTTTACCCCTGTTCTTTGATTCTGCCGCAGCCCCAAACTGAGAATTGATGCTAAAAGTGTCAGATATTTTAACCATAAGACTAGAGCTCCCTCCCACCCTTCTCTCATTTTGTTTTTAAACACCTCTGTCTTTGGCATCTGCCCCTTACGGTAATCTGACTTCCAAAGTCCCTCCCTTCTTTCACTGCTACTGTCTGTTGTTTAACCTATTTAAATACCTCCCCAACTATTGTTTTCCCCACCCAGTAAACCAGTATTGCACTTCAGTAAACCTCTTTTACTGCAAATTGTCTCTTGCTCAGTTTCCAGAGTTCCCACCTACCTGACGCCCTAGCCACACTCTGAGGGGGGGGCCTGAGTTCATCCAGCAACATCCTTGACAGGTAAGATTTATTTTACTGCTTTGCACTTCAGTTAACTGTTTAGAGTACTACTGCTTTATTTTTGCTTTATTAATTTTGCCTTTAAATCATTCTAAAGGTTCCTAATAACCGAAACTGCCTTGTCAAGGTAATTCATTTAACTTTTGTAGTTGCATTACACTCGCAAGCAATCTTTCTTGGTACTTTTACATCTAGAGGTTAACAGTGTCCTCTACAGACAAAAAACACTCAGAAAGTACATTTTATCTATAAAACTACCCTTAGTTGAAATCTTAAACGTAGTGTGCCTAAAACAAAGCCACTGCATGGAGACAAGCATAGAACAGTTAGTTTGCACATGAAACAGCACTACTACCAAATTTTAGCACAATCCAACCTAGTCTAGTGCCAAACTCCAGAAAACACCCAGGAAACCTCTTCATAACCCACTCCAACTCTGCAGTAGTCCACCCAAATATAGGTCTGGACAACATGGATATGCAATTTCCAAATGTCTCCTTAGCCAGCTTGTAAGATACGGGAATCTTGAGACAATTAAGCAATTGTGCCATGTTCACAGGCAACCAGTTATTCCTTAAAGAAACACAGTATGTGAGAGACGCACATACACAATTTCACTGGAGGAAAAAAGTGACATATAAACAAGTTGCCAAGAGCTTGCACACTACATCCAACACATACAAAGACCAACTTAAGCTGAGTCACTAAAAAGCAATACTCCCAAACTTCAAAGACCTCCTAAGCCTCCCTCTCTCCCTATATATTATATGTATATATATATATATATATATATATATATATATGTGTGTGTGTGTGTGTGTGTGTGTGTGTATGTGTGCACGCATGAGTACAGACAGCCAGCATAACCTAGTACTGATGAAACTTAGTTTTCCAGCCTTAAGGAAGAAAAAGCAAAAAGGGGATCTGTTTAAGTACCTGACTGCTTTAGACATTGCCCGTCTTCAGCAATCTTTAGAGCACTCATCAAAAGCAACACCAAATTCCAAACATATGCCTAAACCCAGTGTAGCCCCAAGAGCAAAGAACATAATTAAGCAAACACATTACCAAGGACTCTTGTTGTAGGATACTGCACTGTATGACACACAGATGCCACTCTCAACAGACTGTACAGAGAGAAGATAACAGTTAGCTGCTTATCTGAAGCCAGGATCCACCAAGTTACGCATGCACTCAAGTCATTACACCACAGGTACCAGTACAATTCTATCAAAGTCCATGTGGATGTAATGACCTCAGATGTACTTCCCTGGATTATAAGAAAGGACACAGGCCTCATGGGTGGCAAACTTTTATTCCAGATCGAATTATGTTCCAAAATAAGTGCTTTCGTCCCCAAATAAACAGCAGCGGAGACTTTATCAGATCTAATACAACCACAAACAAGTTCCTTTAAATACCATGCAATGGTCACATGACCCTGTCATGAGACTCATTAAAAGCAATCAAACATTGATTGAATAACTGACTTCATTTTTAATAAGTCTCATTACAGGGTCCTGTGACCATTGTATGGAGCAGCCTTTCCATCCATGTGAAGCACAGTTTGTCTCCAACTAACCCTATTTAAGAGTTCCCTTGACTTGGAAATTCACCCCGAGTCTGGCCCCCTGTATGTCCTGTAGACAGAGGTAGACAATGATGCCCAAACTAACATATCCTTCCCCCATAACCTACAGAAACTTCCTAACGTGTCCCGTCTTAATTAATACCCATGGTACATTGGGACACGATTGGGGTGGCTTGCATTGCTAGGCTTATAAAGGCCCTGGTGTTCTTTAGTCTAGTATACATTACATAAGATGCTATGACAACAGTCTGTTTTAGTAATTCATACACCAATATCCTTCATGTATAACTAGTTTTCCTTTTATGTGTGTGTATAAATATATATATATAGGTATATATATATATATAAATACACACACATGCATATTATGTGTGTGTGTACGCAGACATATTTTATTTACACATATAAGGCCTATCACTTCAAAGTTTATCTCACTTCTACAACAAATTATTAATTCACTCATTTATTGTTTAATATCCAAGTGTGGACTGCTCCAGAAACCCTTTTCAGCTTGTTGGCTGATGATAATAAAACAGAGTGAATGATCATATGTGTGATCTTATACTGACGTCGTCTGTGTGGACAGGCCAAGAGAGGTCACATGACCATGTGCTTTATAATAAAGGAGGATGCAAGGGTTGTTACCCTCTTCCATTTTTAACCAGATTGATTGCCTTCGCATGTTTTTTTTTCCTCTGTAAATGCATATTTAACCCTACTTTCTTACCCTTAAGATGATACCGCCAACAGGTTATGGGCCCAGGAGGGAAGTAGGAAGACGATGGCATAGACTATGTTTTGACGGAGATGAAAAGAATTACAAATTGTGGGAGACAGAGTTTCTGGGACACCTGCGCTTGCTATGGCTGAAAGATGCCATTTTGCAAAATGTGCAGCAGGACGCAGAGGATGACGAGAATGAGGAGGAAGGCGACGATGAGAAAAATGAGGAGGCATTCGCAGAACTAATACAGTTCTTAGATGACAAAAGTTTGTCCCTCATCATGACAGAAGCCGCAGACGATGGTAGAGAAGCGCTTCAGATCCTGAGAGACCATTATGCTGGGAAAGGGAAGCCATGGGTAATTAGCCTATACACCGAATTAACAAGCCTCCAGAAGGCCGCCAGTGAAAGTGTCACAGACTATATTATTAGGGCTGAAACGGCCATTACCGCACTTCGAAATGCTGGGGAGAAGCTCAGTGATGGATTACTAATTGCGATGATTCTGAAAGGGTTGCCTGAAACTTTTAAACCATTTGCAGTCGACATCATACAAGATGATGATAAGTTGAGCTTTGGTGAGTTCAAAACAAGTTTGAGAAGCTATGAACATACCGAGAAATTTAATGCCAACGTAAGTAATGATAATGTGATGAAAGCAAGTGGCCTTGGGGAAAGAGTAAAAGCAGAGATTATATGCTAGAGCTGTGGCCAGAAAGGGACACAAGGCATGAGAATGCTGGAGAGAATATAAAGGCCAGAGACAGTGGTGTAGTTTGTGTAAAAACTCTAGCCACAGGGACAGTAACTGTAGACAAAAGAAGAAAGACAATGTGAAACAAACAACTGACGCGGATGATCAAACATTTGTCTTCAGAATAAATGAGCATCAAATTTGTGAATTAAAACAGAAGGATTGATGGTGGACACTGGTGCCACGTCACACATAATGACCTGAAAAAGTTTAAATGCTTTGATGCAACTTTCCAATCGGAGGAACACATTGTGGAATTAGCTGATGGGACGAGAACCTGTGGGGCCACACAGAAGAGAGGTAATGCAGAGGTATGGCTGCTAAACACAGAGGGTCACAAAGTGAAGGTGATGATGACTCAGGCACTGTATATCCCAACGTATCTACAAAGCATTTTTTCTGTTAAGGCAGCAATGTCCAAAGGGGCATCGATCAACTTTAAACAAGGCCAGGACCAACTCATCTATAAAAACGGCACCAGGTTTGACATAATTGAGTGTGACTGACTATTATTTAGACACATATGATGAAGAAAACAAAGATGAGATACATTATGATGCATCTCAGAGCTGTTATGACATTCAAGCATGGCATAAAATGCTTGGTCACTGTAATTTTGAAGATGAATTAGAAAATAAAAGGTAAAGTTGAGAGACCTAACCTAGATTGTGAAACCTGTACACATGGGAAATTTATCCAGAGCAGAAACAGAGAACCAGATGCAAGAGCAAAAGCTGTTTTTGAACTAGTCCATACTGATTTGGCAGGCCCAACTGAGTCAGTAGCAAAAGACGGATTTAAGTACACTTTAGCATTTACTGATGACTACTGAGGTGTAATATTTGTCTACTTTCTGAAAGCCAAGAGTGATACAGTCAAGGCGACTGAAAAGTTTACTGCAGATTCAGCCCTTTATGGGAAGGTAAAGTGTATCAGATCAGATAATGGCTCTGAGTTCATGTCAAAAGACTTTCAGTCACTACTGAGTAAAAATGTTATAAGACACAAAACATCAGCACCTTACTCACCCCATCAGAATGGGACAGCAGAGAGAAACTGGAGAACACTGTTCGAAATGGCAAGGTGTATGTTGATAACAGAGTGACTTACCTAAAGAGTTGTGGACATATGCAGTAATGACTGCTGCTTTTATTCGCAACAGATGTTATAACAGGGGTGTGGGCATACCCCATTCTTCATGCTAACAGGAAAGAAACCTGATCTTTCAAGGATGAGAGAATTCGGATCAGTGTGCTATGCATACAGACAAGATAAAAAGAAGTTAGACCCAAGATGTGATAGAGGGATTTTTGTCGGATATGATAAAAACAGCCCATCATATCTGGTCTATTATCCTGACACAGGATGGGTCCTTAGACACAGGTTAGTCAAGTTCATTACTAAGAATGTAGCTGAATGCCAGATTCAGACAGACCCAGAAGTGATGGATGAAGATCTTAATACCAGAAGAAGTGTGCATGTTAAGTCAGAATCAAAAGCTGACAGTCAAATCACAAAAGAAATACAAGTAAATCACACTGTATCTATAATAAATGAAGGAGACACAAAATAAGGCAAGAGGAGGAAAGGCAGGATACACACTACTCTAAAAGAGAGAGAAAACCACCTGCATACTTGAAGGACTATGAGTGTAAAGCTGAAAACGATTATGTGACAGTTAATGTTGACTATTGTTACAGACTAATATGAAACACACCGCAAAGCTTTAAAGAATCCATGACTTTGTCTAACTCGGAAAAGTGGGTCAAAGCTATGAAGGAGGAACTTAAGTCTTTAAAGGAAAACAACACATTTACACTCACCACACTGCCAGAAGATAAAAATGCAGTGGGGGGTAGGTGGGTTTTCACTGTAAAAGACAATGCAGATAATACTGAGACTTACAAAGCTAGATATGTAGCTAAAGGCTACAGTCAAGTCACTGGTATAGATTATAATGAAACATTTACACCAACTGCAAGTTTGACAACTGTACGAAGCCTAATGCAGATGGCAGCTCAGTACAAGTTAGAATTGCATCAGATGGATGTACAAACGGCTTATTTACATGCTCCTATTGACTGTGAGGTGTATATGGAGCAACCTAAAGGTTTTGAAAGGAAATCAAATAATGATGAAAAATTGGTTTGTAAACTGAATAAGTCATTGTACGGACTGAAACAATCAGGGCGTAACTGGAACAAAATGTTGCACAATTATCTTTGTGAAAATAGTTTTATCCAAAACCCCGCAGACCACTGTGTATATACCAGACAGGCTGAAAATAGTCCTAATTATATGGGTTGACGATCTCATTATAGCAGCTAGTGACAATGAATCACTAAACGATGTAAAGGAAATGCTCAAAGCTAAATTTAAAATGAAAGATCTGGGAAAGCTAAGACATTTTCTAGGCATTGACTTTACCCAGAATAGTGCTGAAGTAAAGATGAACCAACAGAGGTACATCACGAAAATTCTTGAGAAATTTGGAATGTCTAATTGTAAAGTAAGAAGTACCCCTTCCGAACAAAAAACAAACTTTGAATGTGACAGTGAATCTACAGATCCAAGAAAATATTGTGAGCTTGTGGGTAGTTTGATATATGTTATGACAAGCACGTGAACTGATCTTAGCTGGATTGTAAGTAAACTTTCACAATATTTGTCACAACCGAGTGAATCTCATTTAACACTAGCCAAACGTGTTAAGATACTTAAAAGGTACATTGGACAGAGAGCTGTGTTACAAGAAAAGTGAAGGGAAACTTCAGCTTGTAGCATACAGTGATGCAGATTGGGCAACAGATCAAAACGATAGACATAGTACAACAGGTTATTGCTTTAGCCTCAATAGAGACAGGCCTATCATTTCATGGAAATAAAAGAAGCAACAAATGGTAGCTTTATCTACATGTGAGGCAGAGTACATGGCATTGGCAGCAACAACACAGGAGAGTTTGTACCTTGTGCAGCTGTTGAGTGGAATGGATGGAGAGTGCAAGTATGTGCCAGTAACTATCTGAGGACAATCGAGGAGCAATCGCTTTGTCGAAGAATCCAGTAAGCTGACAGAGATGTAAACATGTTGACATTAAGTATCATTTTGTTAGGTCAGCACTTAATTATGACAAAATAAGCATTGAATGTTGCCCGACAACAGACATGGCTGCAGATATCTTTACTAAACCTGCTATGAAATCGAAGATTGAAATGTTCATGTATTACGTATTTGGAATGTGAAGGAAAAGTTATCCAAAATATGTTCTTAAAATGTATTTGTATACAGCGTAAGAGCAAGTGGGGAGCTGGCTGATAATAGTAAAAGAGAGTGAATGATCGTATGTGCGCTGTTACACTGACGTCAGTGTGGACAGGTCAAGAGAGGTCACATGACCATGTGCTTTGTAATAAAGGAGGAAGCGAGGGTTGTTCCCCTCTTCCGTTTTTAACCAGATTGATTGCCTTCATGTGTGTTTATTTTGCTCTGTAAATGTATGTTTAACCCGACTTTCTTACCCTTAAGATGATACCGCCAAAACAGCTAAAGCTCAGATGAAAGAGCACAGTAACACAAGAAGCAGTGAAATTTAGTATTTATATCAGATAATAGCGTGTTCATAAACCTACAAGTACCTGTATACACGCGCACACACAAATTATTTTCTTAAGTGATGGTTAGGTAATCATGATATTATGAGCAGCTTAGCTACAATGGATGCCAAAATGCCAGGCTCAGAGTACAAGGCAAGTATTTCAAAGATTTAACATCTCCATTTTGTGTGCTCCATTTGGTGGCACTATTTTTGTGCTTTAGAAGTTTATTACAGGGCAAAACATCACCCAATTTGTTTTCACTTAACTCACAGCTCATCTGGTAAGGAAAACAGATGAAGAGACAACAGAATGCATCTTTCTCAGCAAAGAAACACAATTTGCAAAGCTTTTTTGTGGTATTTTTAGTTCCTTCCTTATATTCTGATACATTTAAATATGTCTCATGACAGATGAATGTGTGCAGATTACCTTACGTGCACTCTCAATAGAAGCATCAGCAAACTGTGTAATTAACTTTTCAGTAGGCTAACTAACATACTCACAGCCAAAGCTAGCTGTCTGCTAATTTATAACAAAAGCAAACACCCTTCATCTGGGATGAGGCAGAAATCTTTGGAGGTACTTAATGTCACCCAGACATGCACTGTGATTTACAGAATGCTAAACCTATCCAGATCGCCAGCAGTGAAACAGGATGTCTTCCCTCTCCATCAACAGATAAAATAATATTCACCCCTACTCCCATCCAGTTTTCAGTGCTTTTTCGGGTTCTGTGTCATGGTCCTTTCCTAGCACAACTATGTTGTGGTGCCTCTGCAGCTATACATCTCTGAGTGAAAATGGTCTAAAACAGGAAGAATTCTAAAATAAAACAAAACAGATATTTCTGTGTTGCTGAATAATCCAAATGCAGCTGATTAACATACTGCAGTCACTTAATGACCTACAAGGTAGGTAAATGCACTACTTTGAGAAATTAGAGATGTGTCAAGCATTTACCATAAATAAAATATATATTCTTACTCTGTCAGCTGACCTGGGAGGGGCACCATATTTCATGCATCTTAAGGACGTTTTTCACCCTTTCCAACAATCATCATAAGGCAAACATTTTCTTGCACTCTGGGTTGTGTAAGTTCCCACATTCAGTCTGAGTCTGTCATAGCACCCAACCTCAAAAACCACCAGTTCAACCCCCAGCCATTAGTTAGCGGCTGTCTTGTCAGTTTAAAAAACAAGGAAACCTGACACCAGTACTAACACTGATAACAAGTAACTATCACTATAGACTTGTCCGATATGCCTGAACCCCATATCACAGCACTGGAGGGGTAGCCCATACTTCTGGGATGGAGATGATGCTTCTGTCCCGTCAAGGATGCTACCTACAAATGTTCATTAATACACTAAGACTTCAGTTGCATGTCAAACACTGAGGACACCCTTGCAAGCCCTATGGTTGGGAAGGTTCCCAAGCAGTAATCTGCTAGGGCAGAAAGAACTAGAGGACAGTACATAGAATTGAGTTTAGGAAACTAAGCACTGAAGCACAGCATTGCAGAAAGATACCCAATTATGAACTAATGTTAAGACAACAATATTTGGAGAAGAGACTGTGATGATGTGAGGTATTGCCAGCTATGCCAGAAGAAGTAGGGGAGTGGATGTGTAACATATGCCAGCACAGCTAGCTGGAATTTTGTACAGAATTATAGGTCACTTGTATATGAAACTGATTTGTACAGATGCTTATGTTGAAAAATGTATTTGTAAAGCTGCTTGTGTTAAAAACATACCAACAGTGTTTCCTGCTGGACAGATAAAGAAATACACTTGTATGCCAGACTATTATAACTATTGAAATTAATATTGTAATAGAGAATACTGGAAGAGAAGACATTAAGCTCAGTTCCAGCTAACTTTGAAAAATAGTGTAAAATTAAATTACTTAACTTAGGCCAAAAAGAGTGTATCCTACACTTCTCAATGCAACTGGAGATGAAATGTCACTGTCAGAGAATGATTTATTAGCTCCTGTAGGAAGGGTGGAAGTGTTTTATGACTTCCAGAAGCTGCAACAGATCTTAGCAAAGCTCTGTGTGTATGGTAACACGTGTGTGATTCTGGGTCATTTGCTAGGAAAAAGGGTAATATGGGAGCCAATAGTCAAAAGACCAGATGTATGCGATGCCATTTTGTAATCCAGGGCAAAAATAATGTTTTAATACTAGAAGAGACTGAAATCTCAGAGCACTCTGTTTTTGAAACCTGACATAGAAGGATCTCTCACCTACATCATCTTGCCTTGCTCTAGTAAGTGACCAGGGGATACTAATTCTTTAGATCAGTCAGGAAAATATAGTGAGATTAGTTAAGTACTGTTTTTCTGCATCTGTGTGAATCTATTAATATGTGTTATTTTAATATTCCCTGTGACTGAAACTCTTGTATTTTTTGTAAATAGATAGTACTTTCATGCTGTTTTACTATTTATTAAACATGTTTAAACTTTTCATTGTGGCCGGTCCATTAGAGAACATTTTAACCTTTGACAGTTTGTTTGTGTTTTTTGGCTTTTCCCAGTTAGGGCTCGCCACAGCGGAACTCCGGTCCGCTAATGATTGGTAGTGGATTTTTACGTACCGGGTTACCAGCCCTGACGCACAACCTTCAATGAAGGCATGTATTCACGTATGCCTCCACACAGAAGACACTCTAGCAGAGAATCGAACGGGACAACGTCTTGCTATGAGGCGACAACGCTACTGCAGCACCACCACCGTGGGTACTTATATCTATTTGGTGACTCTGTTTCCAATCCTGAAAGCCTTACTGCATTGGTCATACACTATCATTTTTATTAATATTAATTTCACTCAGTATAATTGGGTAACCTTGTAAGAGCCTTAGAGTAGCTGGGTTTGGAGTGTCTGATGGCAGTAACTACCTCATAGTCTGGGCGAAAGGGGACATAGCAAGTAAATCTGTGCCAGCCTTTTCCAGGTGTGTGTGTGTGTGTGTGTGTGTGTGTGTGCAAATCAATTCTCCAAGAGTGTGTGTGTCAGCTGCTTGGAGCAGGGACACAAAGCATTGGTTTCGCAGAGATGGTGCTGGAGGACTTGGCTTGGACACTTAGCTCTACAATTGTGCCAGTGGGGAGTCTCAATGTGGACCTGGAGAGAGAGAAATAGACACCCCGGATTGAGTGTGCTCTTAAGGGAAATTGTGCTTGATGCAAAAAGCTGCATCTGGAAATACTGTATTTTAGTTCCAAATGAACGTCCCTCACAAATGTCAGTGGTGAGGATTCAGGCTCCTTGATTACTGGCCCAGAGAGGTGACATCCCAGAGGCTTCCAAGATGGCTGCACAATGATCAACATCTTAATTTCAGCTCTCCCAGTGTGAAAAAAGAAATTGAGAGATAAGGTCCAGTAATTCTGCTATTTTAGTAAAACACAGTTACAGGCTAGTAAGTATACTGTCTAGATGCTAACAAAGAGCAAACTTAAACAGCCTAAAAGGAAAGCAACTATAAAAGGGGATGAGAAAACACTAACTGGGAAGAATCTTGCAGCTGCTCAGCAAAAAAGCAGTTCAAGCTCCAGTTCTGGCAAAAGAGATGGCTTCCAGTAATTCAAAAGAAAAAAACTAAATCAAATGTGCTCAGAGCTGATTAAAATAAATGAAACAATGAAGGAGTATATCAACTCAAAATAACAAAAGGCTGAAAAAATGCAAAAACCTTTAAACAACCATTCAGATGAACTGATAAAACTGCAAAAAAATAAGAGGTCAAAATGAAGAAAAGGCTGGCTGAGTACGAGGCTGCTCAATAAAGATGTTTCAAAAAATGAGTTAGAAGACAAAGCACACAGAGAAAACCTGAAATTTTCTACTGTATCGGAGAAACTGGAAGGAACAGACTATTAATTTTATGAATGCACAAATAAGCAACTGGACTGGAATTCCACAGCAGGATTTGTTAACTGAAAGGGCACATTGTGTGTATGCCCCAAACACGGCCATGAGAAAGCATCAGAGACCTGCATTAGTAAAGCTGCTATCATAACAGCAGGAAGAGTTAACCCTGACAAAACTGTAGCAGAAGGGCAAATTATTAAACATTGGAGACAGAGTATATTGCATGAATACTATAAGAATCAATCAGAGAAGATTAGAAAAGAGTAGGAAGAGAGACTGGAAATGAATTTACAAAGGATCAATAGCAGGACATCCGTATCACACCTAAGTATGCAACAAAGTCTAGAAGAATTAAGATTTTTGATTGAAAGTATTTGCATGAACTCAAATAACAAAAAGTCTGGAAAATGGAAAAAGCTTTAAATTTACTTTCAGATGAGTTTATAAAACTGCAAAAATGAGAGGATGAAATGAAGAGAAGGCTGGCTGAGTATGACACTGCTCAATACAGACGTTTCAAAAGATGGTAAGAGAGGACACAGTATGTAGAGAAAACCTGAGATTTTCTGCTGTATCAGTGAAACTGGAAAGAACAGACTGTATTAATTTTATGAAAGCACAGATAAGCAACTGGACTGATATTACACAGCATAATTTAACTGAAAAAAGGCACATTGTTTTTATGCTCCAAATAAGGCCATGAGAAATCAGCAAAGACCTGTACTAGTAAGGATGCAATCATATAGCATAAATAGCTTCTTTGCACCTCTCACCTCAGAAAGAACTGGTAATTATGCTGAGCTCTACACCAATGCTCTGCATAAGCACCTGTATAACTGCATTGACTCGGTAGTACCTGTTAAGATCAAAACAAGATCTTCAAGGAAAAACAAACCTACTTGGTGGACAGCCACCATTAACAGGCTTTATAATAAAAGGAAGTCCAGGAGTAAGAATTAGCGGGCTCTAAATTGGAGACACTCCCTCCTCAGCTTAAATAAGTAAATAAGATTTCTTGCAAAGTCCTCCAAGGCAAACTAAGAATCCAAGTTAGCTTCCTCAACCAAGGGCAACCATAATGTGTTATTTGGTTACAGCCATAACCTATAAGGTAAGGCTCAGATTTGTGCCAAACTGGCAGTTAATTGTAGCACATATACTAAGCCAGTGGACATAGCTAACCTGCTAGCCAAGACGTTTGTTGAAAACTTTACTCCCCCATCCCAGCCACACATACTTCATGACACCCCTACACATGTCCCCAACCTTGTATCTCTAAAGAGCAGGTCGTAAACTCCCTCTCTAAGGCCAAAAACACATCATCAATGGGACCTAATAACATCCCAGGCTGCATCCTACATGGGTTCAAACAAGAATTAGCATCACAATTGGCTATTCTTTTAAATCACAGTCTAAGCACCAGCTGAATGGAAAACAGCCACAGTTATCCCCTACACAAAGGTGGTGCTTCTACTGACCCCAGGAACTACAGACCGATTAGCCTGACTAGCCTTATCTGCAAGGCCATGGAGAGAATCATCATGGAACTTATCAGCAAAGATATAGGTAATCTCCAAACACTAGATCCTACCTGGTCTGGATTTGTCAAGGGGAGATCATACTTGTTAAACTTGATGGACTTCTTCGAGACAGTCACAAGGGCCATGGGTGAGAGGAAATCTGTGCATACAGCCTATCTAGACCTGGCCAAGGCATTTGACACTGTCCCTCACTCAGGCATCATTGACAAACTCTCCCAGTAGACATCAACCCTTATATCGTAATGTGAGATGCAAACTGGCTCTCTGATAGAACCCATACAGTCAAAACAGGGGAATCCACTTCCAACAGAAGACCCATTACCAGTGGTGTTTCACAGTGATCTGTCCTGGGACCTCTACTGTAGGAA
Organism: Protopterus annectens; assembly: GCF_019279795.1. Taxonomy (NCBI): domain Eukaryota; kingdom Metazoa; phylum Chordata; order Ceratodontiformes; family Protopteridae; genus Protopterus; species Protopterus annectens. The sequence continues at coordinate 819,380,643 of NC_056728.1, read as the reverse complement.
TCTATTTCTCCGAATTACAAGCTAAAACCAAGGACTGTGGCTGACCAAGTTTGCTGATGATTGAAAACTGGGTGCAGTCATAGAATCTCCAAAAGATGTCAACATCCCTCAAGAAGGTCTTATGCAAACATGATTGGTGCCAAAGTTATGGTCTCAAACTCAATGCAAAAAAAATGTATGTCTCCAGAGTGGTAAGAAGGGCATTCTATATGGATCACCTCACATGTACGGGCATTGCCTCAAGAAAAAGTGAAGTTATCACCTACCTGTACTCTTCACTCATTAGGCCAATAATTGAGTAAAACAACCCTTTTGACATGTACCTTTCAAAGCACCTACAGCAATTGGAGAGATTACAAAGGTTCCTCACAAAGAAAATTCAAGATCTTCAGCAGTTATCCTATGTGGATTGGCTGAAATCACTGTCATTTTATTCTGTTTCATACAGACTACTCAGAGGGAATCTCTGCTTTGCACATAAGGCAATCTCTGATCCCGATTTATTGGAAATGCTGCACATCTGCAAGTCAAATGGCACATGGGTTACTCGCTCAAATGACCTTAAACCTGGTAAGTGACATAAATAGAAACTGCTGGAGGGACAGACTTGTCTCCCAGAGGTTACCACACCTTTGGAATGGACTCCCACTTCACATCAAACAGAGCACCACATTGGTCCTCTTCATACACAATCTGGACAATTGGATGGGTAATCATAAATTCACCCTGGGGGTTCCACCTTTGTCCCTTTTGGACAGGGGCAATAGGTGATGATCATGGCAACATTTGGCTAGGCTTGTAAGGGCCCTCATGCCATTAGCCTAGTAACTTCCTATGATCCTATATCAGCAGAAAAAATTGATCCTGGCAAAATTGTAGCAGATGAGCAAAGTATTAAAATTGGTGACAGTAAAGTGTTTGCAGAAAATGATTATTCACTGTGTACTCGGCGGAAGAGAACAAATTTATCCGAGCAATCAGGAAATGTTGAGAGGCAGGAGTGAGATTTAAGCTGCTGTATCCAGCTGTCTTCAGAATATTTTTCCTGAAGGATAAAATACATTTTTGGATGCAGAACAACAAAAAGTTAAGACATTAAACACAAAGGAACTCCGCTTCTTATTCTTCAGATAATAAGACTCGTAGAAAGATTTTGCCAGGGAATCATTTTCCAATGTTCCAAAAGAAAATGCTTCAGAGACAGAAAAAAGCACAAGAGCTGACTAGAAGAATCAGAAGTACCCTTGGACTTAACCCAGAGTCTGGGATTGGGAGATGACGTTGAACAGGAAGAAGACCAGCAGCACTGAAGTTAGTGAATACATGTAAGATTATGAAGCATCAATCACATTTGTGAAATATAGCTTCACAAGAAAAAAATGGCTATGAAAGAATGGACTTTTACTTACTTTGTTTAAACTTGTGGGGGACTAAAAGCTTATATTCCACTTTATATCATTAATGTTTAGACACTAAAATGAAAAAAAAAGAAACTAAGTAAAATGATTTTTGTTAACCGTGTTTGTATAAAACATTTTGTGATATAAATTACATGTTATATAGTGAAGCATTTTCAGTGATTGTTATATGTAATAATGATATTAAAGTAAACTAGTACTTTTTTTTCTATTTTAGTTTTAAGAAATGTAGTCATTACAATGTAAAAAAAGATTAAGATAGGCTGAACAAAAATATTTTTAATGTGATATACTGTAATCTTGGGCTGTTGGTGTAGGGAATGAAGTGTAAAAGAGAAATTTATTATAATACATGTAGAGTTGAGATGTTTTCTCTTATTTATGCATATATGAATATCTGGATTAATGCCTTTGGCATAATTTAGTAACACCTTTCTTGTGTAAGCATTTGGGTTTTAAAATAAGACAAAATTATGAATGTTTTCCTTTAGCAAATAAATGTTAGCGTGAGTTGAGAAGTCTGCAGCTGAGGGCAACTGTACATTTTATTCTTATGCTTCCATAAAGACAAGTGTGCACAATAAATCCTGAGAGTTCAGGACATAGTCTGCTGAGAGAAATATAAAATTAAAAGGAACAAGGACAAGCAGCTTAGTAAAAATAAATTAAATAAAGTTTGAAATTATTGGAAGGAAAAAGAAGATATTAGCTTTCTTGTTACCTAAATACTTCAATGCATTTTAGAACAGTGTATAATTTAGTTTTGCTTAAAGACAGCCTGTGCACTTTTTCTTGAGGCTAAAAGTTAATGTTTGCTGAAAGCATATAGATGTTTTTTCACATCTGGGAGGGGAATAAAGATAAGACAAAAACAGACAGCAAGCAGTGTAAGCAGGAGCACCACATGTGCCTTAGCAGGGATAACCTTAATTTTAGGTTAGGTAATGCTTGTAGGTGCAGCTGTCGATTTTGGGTAATCATTCCTATAAGAAGGGCTAAACTCCTCTATTTGAAGATGTACATATATACTTCTGGGAGCTTCTTTTAAGTTACTAAGTTACATAGTTGTTTTGGGACTATGTATGGTGTTTTGTTTGAGGGTTTTTATTAAAACAAAAAGGCTTGTACAATGTGACATGGGTTCAAGTGGAGATGAAAAAAAAAAAACAAGTGTATAAAGGCTCAACCTGCCAAACATTAGTGGGTTCATGTACCACAAAAGCTGGAAATGGATATTTAAAAAAAGCTTTCATACATAACAGTTTGGAATAACAACTTCTTATTGTAACAGCTACACTACCCATATTATTTTGGAGCATGAATGGCCTAACAGGTATACACTAAAAGGTAAGTGTCATAAAATTATATTAAGAAATGTGGACAGCAAACAGTGATATTACAGGAGACAAATTTGGAAATAAGTGAACATGTGAATTTGATAAAGAAAGGATTTTAGGATAGATATTTAGCAGAATATCAGGGACAAAGAAAAAGGAGAGTATTTATATCAATTGCTAGAGGAGCTCCAATAGTGATAGAAGACACAAAAAAGGTAATAATGGTAGATTTGTGGTGGTAAGGCCCTACTGGCAAGGAAGGAGGAATACACTGGCATGCACTTGTATTCAAATGAAAACTGCTATTATGAAGCTTAAGAAAATTTTGGGATAAATAATTGGCTTTCAGCAAGGAATATTACTTATAGCTGGGGAGTGGAACTGGATTTGCAAAAGTGAGGACATATACGGGGGACCTAGAAAGGAAAATATAACTAAAGGAGGTAGAATTCTGAAGAAGTTTATGAAAATATTTAGTATGGAAGATGCTAATTAAGTAGGAACTCAGCAAGATAATTTACATATTAGTCCCCAAGGCGATAACTGGGCTAGGCTAGACAGAAATTATATTTCACAAGAACATGTGCATTTAATTGAAAGTTTTGATACTATCCAATGGCTATTTCAGATCACGCACCGATAAGAACTACAATAAAAATCCTGGGTAATGAAATAAAAAATGAGATACCAGTACTTCACCACTCATCTGTTAAATAGTGAGGAATTTAAGGAATAGGTAGTGGAAACTACTTGGGAGTTATTAGGGAAGATAGAAATTTCTTTAGAAAATATAGCTAGGGAGTGGGATAAAATTAAAGTGGTGTTTAAATATAGGGCGAAAATAAAAGGAAAAAATTTATGGTTAAGAACTAACAATATTTATTTAGAGTGCCTAGGAATGGTTAAAGTATTGCAGAATGGGAGAAATCTCACAGAACAAGAAAAGGTGTAATTTCAGAGTGCTAGAGAGAAAATAACGGACTACCTCAGTAATATGCATAAGTTTAGAAAGATTGCTGATAAGCAACTGCTTTTTGATAATAACTCCAGAGCACAAACACGTTTGGCATAAAGGTTCAGACAACAGCAAGAAGAGAGGGTTGTTGCCAAGCTTAGGGAATCTAAAAAAGGAAAATAACTACAGATCCTACGGAAGTATTAGAAATACTTCAGAAATGATATGATCATCTGTATAAAGCAGAGAAACATGGAAACCAAAAAAAGAACAAATGGAAATCTTTAAGGAAGACCTGAATATGCCAAGGTTAGAGGTAGATGAGGCTCAATTACTAACCGTTAGGACAAGAAAAGATGATATAAAAATGGTGATGTATAACTAATCTACATGAAAGTCTCCAGGAATAGATGGTATTCCCTTTGAATTTTGGAAGCTAGGAGGGAAGGAAGTGATAAAGATCTGGAAAGTTTTGTTTAACAGTATTTTAAATAAAAAAGGCATGACAATATCCTGGAAGAAAGCTGTGTGTGTAATACCTGAAGATGGTAAAATCTCATCAGATCCAGCTTCATATAAGCCCGTTTTGATTCTAAACCACAATTATAAAGTGTCTATGCCAATAATGTCAGGTGATGCCAAACGTGACAAATAAATCAATATGGTTTTGTGGAGGGTAGCCAAACATTTAACAATAACAGACCTACTGTTACTAGGGAACAGGTCCTTAATGCTCTCTCTAAGGCCAAGAACACTGCATCAATGGGCCCAGACAATATCCCAGGATGCCTTCTAAATAGCATGAAACATGACTTATCAGGGCCTCTGGAATTACTATTTAACTGTAGCCTCCAAACAGGCCTTGTACCTCATGAATGAAGAAAGGCAACAGTCATCCCTCGCCACAAAGGTTGGCCATCTACAGACCCTGGAAACTGCAGACCCACAAGTCCTATATGTAAAGTCATGGAAAGAATTACATTGGAGATGATAAACAGAGATATAGTAAACGTCCAGACACTGGACCCAACCCAGTTTGGTTTTGTCAAGGGCAGATCATGCCTACTGAACCTGGTGGACTTCTTTAAGAAGGAGACCAAAGAAATGGATGAGGGCAAAATCGTTCATGCTGCCTATCTTGACCTGGCCAAGGCATTTGATACAATACCCCACTCAGGCACTGTTGACAAACTCAAGAGGTTAGGTACAAACCTGTATGTCAGCAGGTGGATAGCCAACTGGTTCACAGACAGGACCCAGGAAGTTAGAACTGGAGAGTCCACCTCTACAAAGACGGCAGTCACAAGTGGAGTCCCTCAGGGATCAGTCCCTGGACTTCTCCTTTTTAGCATTTACTTCTCAGAAGTCAAGGCCAATGTCAATGGTCTCTAGCTGACTATATTTTCAGATAATTGGAAATTAGGGGCAGTCACTGAATCTCACACTGACACAAATGTTCTCCAGGAGGGGCTGATACAGACAAACAACTGGTGTCAGAGCCATGGACTAAAGCTTAATTGCCAAGAAATATATAATAGCATCCTTTGGGAAGTCATCTATCCCTGATAACTATCACATTGACAACACACCCCTTAGAGATGACCCAGTAGTCAGGGACTTAGGGACAAACATACATAGTAATCTAGCCATTGACCATCATGTGTCTACAGTGGTGAGGAAATCATTCTATGTTGCGCAACTTAAAAACAAAGGTATGGCATCTAAGTCCAAGGAAATCATTTGTTCCACTGTATTCAGCATTCATCACACCTATCATTGAGTACAATGCCCCCTTTGGTATGTACCTAACAAGGCATAACCAACAATTGGAATGTTCACATAAGTTCCTCACTAAAACAATACGGGGCATAAGTAAGATGTGCTATGCAGACTGCCTCAAGGCCTTATCCCTGTATTCTGTCTCCTACAGGCTTTTGAGGGGAGATTTATGCCTGGCATACAGGGCATTGTCAGACCCTACTCGGATGGACCTCCTGCATATCCACAAACTAAACAGCACCAGAATTACCCATTCTAAAGATTTAAACCTTGCATGTGATATAAACAAGACCTGCTGGAGAGATAGGTATGTATTCCAGACACTACCTTCTCTATGGAACATGCTCCCCATCCATGTGAAGCAGAGTTCCTCCCTAACCCAATTCAAGTGCAGTTGAAACAACTGGATGGGAAACCAGAAATTCATCCCTGGTTTGCCACCAATGTCTCTAATGGGCACAGGTAACCTGTTAGTGGATCTCCCAAGCCCATACTTACACTTATCAATGGTATCAGAATTTGTCAGACTTTGGATCATGGCTAGGCTTAAAAAGACCCTTGTGGTTGTTAGCTTAGTAAAACACCTATGAACAGTGATCAACAGGGAAGCAAAATGTAAGGAAATACCACAGCTGTTGGAGGCCTTGATGTGTTCAACAGAGCAAGCTGGGATTTTATGAGAAGGGCAATGGAAGCATTTGCAGTGCCTGATAAAATTATAAGGGTGACTAGAAGGATGTATGAGGGATCGGAGGTGAAAATTAAAGTGGGGGGAGTTCCTCTCTAAGTTCTGTTTGAGCAGAGGAACAAGGCAGGGGGGGTCCTCTTTCCCCTTTGTTATTGGTGTTACATTTAAAGCTACTGGCAAAGAAAATAAGGGAGATAAACACTGCTGCAGAATCAAAACCACGACAACAGTTGAGTAGAAGAGCGAATATGGGCACAAATGACACATCAAATAACCTGATGGATAAGGTGGGTGTAAGATTCATCACTACATATAATACCATGTCTTATGCTATCAGGGGTATAGTGAGGAAATATTGGAAAGTTCTTCTAGCACAGGAAGACATTAGGTTAGTAGTGGGTGATAAACCTTACTTTACGTATAGGAACATGAGGACGATTAAGAGCGTGTTGGGGTATAAAGATTTTGAAAACATAATACCTAATTCTCTTAAGATGATGGGTAATGGCACATTTTGTTGTCATAATTGTAGTTGTTGTGCTGATATTTATAAATGTACTGATGGCGATCCATCCAAACATAATAGTTTTACTCATCCTGTCTCTAAAAAGGTGTATGTGTTTTATTGCTTTGCTACATGCACAACAAATAATGTTGTTTACTTAGCAACTTGTGAAGCCTGCCCCTCTTTTTATGTCGGAAAGACAAGAAAATTTAAAGAACGAATTATAGAACATAAATCTAATATAAGGAGGGGCAGTGAAACTAATGCTTTGTCAAAGCACATCACAAGCTGTGGGGTTACACATAGGTTTAAATTTAGTGTCATTGATTGTGTTAATGTCTCTATTAGGGGTGGGGACTTATGCAATCTTTTGGACGATAAAGAGTATGAATGGATTGTGAGGCTATCAGCTGATATAGTCCTAGGTTTAAATGTGGGTGTTTTGTTAAAACCTGTGTTAGTCAAGTTACAACACACAAAACTGAAATGATTTTATTGTAAGATATTTTTTAACTTTATACTAGTATATTTTGTTATGTTTTTTACATTTAAATATATGTTTAGGAATATTTTTGTGATTTTTGTGATCAGTTGATCATATGACCTTGGCTGCGGGTCATGTGATGTGTTGGGCTTGTATTTAAAGCATGATTTTATTGTACCTGTTGTCTATCATTGAAAAAGGGTTTTTATACCTGAAAGCTTTGTGTCGTTGATAAATATGTTTTCTACTCAACTGTTGTCCTGAAAGAAAATAAGGGACTCAGAACTACAAGGATATAATTCCTATGGTAATCAAAAAAATTGCCTTCATTTGCAGATGAAATTATTTTGTAATTGATAAAACCAAAAAAGGAGATCTCATTGTTGTGGAATATTTTGAGACAGTTTCAAGTCTCTTCAGGATATAAAATTAATGAAGATAAAAAAAAAGTTATGTACTCACCATAACATTCCATCTGTGCTGTCCATTTTCATTCTTCCTTAACTGATATGTTTGGATCCAAGACTTGGATCCGACTTGGCCGCTTCTACATGATCAGATCCAAGAACTCTCAAGCTCCTCCCTTTACCCATAAAGCCCCCCCAACCTAACATATTTCAGAGATATAGGGACAATCTATTATATAAATTAATAAAGGTAGAGAAAAAAAAGGAAGCTGGAGCTCAAAACAAGGAACAGGGTTTCATGTACAACTCTTTGATCTTTCCAGAAGTAAAGGAAGGGGCCAGGTGGGCGGGACATTGAGGAAGAAGAAAAATGGACAACACTGGTGAACAGTATGGTGAGTACATAACTTGATATTGTCCTTTGCATTCATTCCTCAACTGATGGGGCAGAGTCCCCAGCTACCATAGCCTTGGGAGGCCCTCAAAGAAGGATGTTCCAGAGTACTGCAGAGCCAAAGGCTACTCTGCTCCTGGAAATCAAATCTAACTTGTAATGAACAATAAAGGTGTGAGAATTAGTCCAGGTTGCAGCTGCACAAATGTCATTCTAAGGAAGCCTTGACCAAAAAGCTGAAGAAACTGCCATGGAATGAGCTCTAGGAAGCTTGAGCAAAGATAGACCTTTTTTGCCATAAGCAAAGGAAACACATTCAGTTAATCATATGACCAGTGTAACTCTGTATACTGGTTTGCCCAATCTGTTAGGAGAAAACAAAACAAATAGTTGATCAGCTTTCCTGAAGTCTTTGGTTCTGTGAAGAAAAAAGCAAAGTTGCGTATGCACATCAAAAGGTGGAGAATATACTCAACCTTATTTGAAAAGTTAGAAAACACTGGCAGTTTAATGACATGGTTTATACTGAAGTCAGAAGCTACCTTCGGCAAAAAAGATGGATTAGGTCGCAAGGACAGCCTATCATTGTAAAAAAAAACAGGTAAGGAAAGGCTTAGAAGATAAAGCCTGGAGCTCAGAGACTCATCTAGCAGATGTAATGGCAACCAGAAAATGGTTTTCTAGGATAAAAAAATTTAGTTCTGCTTTGGCTGAAGGTTCAAAGGGAACTTTTGTCAAGGCCTGATGCATTATAGTTAATTCCCAAGGATGAATAGGATCCTTTAATGGGCATCTAAGTAAAAAGGCTCCCTTGATGAAGGATTTACACAGTTTTAAAGAGTTATTCTCTCTCCCAGGTGGAAATGGCAGTCAACTGCACTTTAATAGTTGAAAAACTAGTACCTTAGTTGAAAATTGAAGCAAAAAAATTCAAGAATAGATAGCACATGTGCTGAAAAAGGATCCAGGTCTTTGCTAAGGGCCCAGAAAACATTTACTTCTGTAAATCTTTCTAGTAGAAGCTTTTTGAGAAGATAAGATATGACATACCAGGGAGGAGAGCCTGGACTACCTAGCAATCAATGGAATTGGAGAAACCACGCAGTTAGTTTGAGGCCTGTTAAGTCTGGATGAGTCATACCTGTCGAGTGAGACAGGAAGTCTGGAGTGGGATTCAGTATCGAGGGTGGATGTAGAAGGCGAGGCCAGAGGAGGAAGAAGAACCAAATCTGACGAGGCCAGAAGGGTGCAGTGAGGATAACTGTGCTCTTCATTCAGAATACTTTCTACAGAAATTTGGATGGGTAACAGTAGGTAAGCATAAAAAAGACTGGAGGGCCAATCATGGACTAGAGTATCTTTCTGCAACTTCCCCATTGGAGGGATCAGAGCAAAGAACCTGCTGCATTTTTGGTTGCAGGGAGAGGCAAACAGATCACAGCACAGCTTGCCCCATCAACGGAAAATCCTCTCTTCTGCTTTGACACTGAGAGACCACTTGTAAGGCATCAGAATAGACCTTCCTTGTCTGCAATCACACTGGATTTCCCTGGAATGTGAATTGCTATTAGAAAGTGACCGGAAAAGATTGCCCATTGTCACACTGTCATTGCTTCTCAACAAATATGATAAGATTTACTTCTTCCCGGTTTGCTGATGTAGCAGACCACTGACATACTGTACATCTGAATGGCAACTGTCTCCAATGGGAGAATGTCTTGAAAGGCCTGCAACACTAGGAGGACTGCACTCATCTCCAAAACATTGATATGCATCTTAGATTCTTTGGACAACCACAAACTTGCTCTCCTCAAGTAGTGTCTCCCCTACCCCAACTGGGAAGCTTCCATTGTCACTGTGGCCATAGGCAGGGGAAAAACAAATGGCCTTCACAGTGTTGGTTTGAATTAATCCACCGAAGAAGATAATGTTTGTGTGCTTCTGTAATCTTGACTGGAGTGGTCAACAGATTTTGAAGAATGGGCCACTGGACAGAAAGTGTCCATTGAAGAATTCACATGTAGACCCTGGACAGAGGAACAAGGGTGATAGCTGCTTCCATTGATCCCAGGGCTTGCAAGATTAATTGGGCTGGAAACAGAAGAACTTTGAATCACTTTCCTGACTTGGAACCTCAGTGTCTGTATAGAGGAAAGAGAAGCTATCTGACTGATCTTGTCCAGACGAGCACCTATGAACTCCAGGCTCTGCAAAGGTGTGAGCTGAGATTTGTTGCAATTGACAGTGATTCCCAGATGAACACATAACAAGTATTCCTTTTCCTGCAGACGTCTATGCCTGGTTGGGGAAGTTAGGAACCAATTGTCTAAATATGGAAACACCCTGAATCCCAGCAGTCTCAAGTGAACTGCTACCACTGCCAAGCAACTGAACATCCTGGGGGCTGTGGTGAACCCAAAGGGCAGTGCTCTGAACTGGTAATGACTGGCTCCCAGATGGAATGCTGTAATTAAATTAAATGGTGCTTCAACAAAGTATTAGTTTAAGGATGTGCACACTTATGCAACCAGCTTATTGTACGTTTTTTTCCCTAACAGATTTGTTTGTTTTTCAATTGAGTTGTACAGGTTTATAGGTCACATTAAAGGTGGGAAAAGTTTTGAAATGATTTATTGTGGTCTCATTTTTTATATCACAAAAACCTGGCATTTTAACAGGGATGTGTACACTTTTTATATCCACTGCATTTTTCTGAGATTAAGTAAATTCAAGAATACATCGCTATTGTCACACTTCGATTTTCAAGTAATTGCTTTGCACTCTGTTCTGCTCATTCAGCTAGACCACTGGATTGAGGATATTCAGGACTATTAGTGACATGTACAAAGTTCCATTCTCTTGCAAATTTCTGAAACAACTGGCTAGTCAATTGTGTACCATTGTCAGAATAAAGTTTGTATGGACTACCATGAACTGAAAAATGACATTTTAGCTTTGTAATAACACCTGTTGAGGTTAACTTTGGTAGCAGATCAATCTCAAATCAGTTCGAGCAAGAGTCTACCAAAACCAAACAGTGCTGATTATTCCATTCAAAGATATCAGTTGCTACAGTAGACCAAGGTAGTTCAGGTATTGGATGTAGCTGAAGCGGTTCTCTCTGCAAATGTGCTCTGGTGCTATTACATACTGAAGAAGAAGAAGAAGAAAGAACTCTATCAATGTCTTTTTATAATGAAGACCAAAATACTAGTTCTCTCACCCTTCTCTTAGTGGATAATAAACTTGGGTGACCACGATGCAAAATCTGAACATATTCATGCTAGTTTAGGACCTTTTTTATAATGAAGACCAAAATACTAGTTCTCTCACCCTTCTCTTAGTGGATAATAAACTTGGGTGACCACGATGCAAAATCTGAACATATTCATGCTAGTTTAGGACCTTCGAAAACGATACCATCTTCCATCAGCAATTCATTTCTGTAAGGAAAATATGATCGCACCTCAGGTGATACACTAAATTGCTTTAAAGGCAATCCAACATTGATGCAGTGATTAAGCTTTTGTGAAATTGGTCCAGTCATAGTGTGATCTCTCAACTCATCAAGTCTAGTGGTGGAAAAATTACACACTGACATTTCATCTAAGTCAAAAGTTTCAACATCAAGCTGTTCTGTTGTACTTGTAAGCAATCTGGATAAAGTATCAGCCAGATAGAGCAATTTGCCTTTAGTGTAGACCATTTAGAAATTGTACTTTTACAATTTGAGCATCATTCTTTGTAATCTCACCAGAGCAGAATGCATAAGAACAGTGACCAGAGGCTGATGATCAGTTTCAATTTGAATAGCTCGATCATAAATATAATTATGAAACTTGGAACATGTGAAAACTTTTGCTAAAAGCTATCTCTCAATTTAAGCATAATGCATCTCAGTTTCAGTAAGTGTCCTAGATGCATAGGCTACTTGTCTACCTTTTTGAAGAATAACTGTGCCAAGACTAAAATTAGAAGCATCACAGGACAGGACAACTGGCTTATTCACATCACAGTACCTTAACATAGGGGGTGTGGCAATTTTCTGCTTAAGGTCATCAAACATCTTCTGATGATGTTGTAACCATGACCATACAACATTTTTGCATGTTAGCTCTCTCAAATGTGCTGTTAATTCACTGAAATCTGGTATAAACTTGCACAAATAGGTGACCATGCTCAGAAAGCACTGTAAACCTTGCACATTACTTGGTACTGTCATCTGTAAAATAGCTGTTTGGTTGGTTGGGTCAGTTTCAAGCCTGTACTTGTAAGCAAGTGTCCTACATAGGTTACTTCTGGAAGCCTGAATTTGCACTTCAGAGGATTAAGCTTCAAAATTTACTTCATGTGCTCTGTTTAGAATTTTCTTGAGGTTTCTGTCATGCTCTGCTTCTCCATTGCCTCCAACTAATAGATCGTCTACTATAATGGCACAAGGATAACCCCAAAAAAATTTGTTCCATTGCACGTTGAAAGACTTCACTTGCAGAATTTATTCCAAATGGCATCCTTAGGCATCTGTATATGCCAAACAGGGTACTAAAAGTGGTTAGAAATGAGGATTTGCGATCAAGCATCTCTTGCCAAAATGAATTCTTTGCATCCAAAACAGAAAATACAGTGGCATTTGGTAACAGAGCTGCAACTTCAACTGTGCGCATTGGATGATATAGCCTCTTTAATGCTTTGTTCAAATCTCTAGGGTCAATACATATTCTAATTTCGTCTGAGCCTGTCTTTTGAGTGGCTATCATGAATGATACCCATTCAGCTGCTTCTGTGACTGGACAAATCACACCTTGCTGCACCATCTTATCTAAATGACCTTTGACTTTATCTTGCATTGCCAATCAAACTTTTCTTGCTGGTCTGCCACTGGATTGACCTCAGGGTCTAATTTCATGGAAAACACAACTGGAAGTTTGCCCAGCTTATTATGGAAAACATCAGCATACTCTGAGAAAATGGCTTCTGAAAAACTTGAACTTGGAACTGCACTCTCACGATGAACTTCTTTAGCAAAAGAAAGCAGATCCATTCTCAAACTATCTTTGAGGCCTAGTAAAGATTGCACTGGTCATCGGACTACATAGAATAATAAGTTGTAACAGTTCTCATCCAAATAACATGAAAGTATTACTGAACCTTCAATTTGAATTTCGTCACCTCTATATGCAACAAGTCTCGCACTGCTGGTTACATAGAGTTGTTCGTTGGTTCTCACTTTTGCAAATGTGTCCATTGATATAACACTGCACTTTGATCCAGTGTCTATTTTGAGGTCTGTGGATTTCCCATTGATCCAAACTGTGCAAAACACTTCAATCCTTGTCAATAACTTTACTGCATCATCTCTTTCTCTCAGTACTGATACACCATCCACATACAAAGCTGACTGCTTTGGCTCTACTTGATCAACTTGATTTCTTGTGCTACCTTTCTTTACAACTGTGTGAGGCTTACTTGATTTGCAAAACTTTTGAAAGTGGTTCCTTTTCTTGTACTTATGGCATTGCTGACCATATGCTAAACATTTCTATCTTTTAGACTCATGGTTTGCACCACAATTTCAACAAGTTAACAATAAAGCTAGACTTGGGTTTTGCTGACTCACGTATGTATGGCACTGAGCTGGTGGTGGAGCTTGTACTTGGAACTCTCTGGAAAACTCGGCACCTTCTTTTGAAACCCTGTGGCTGCCCTTTGCTTAGGCCTGTTTCTGCTTGCCACGTGTTGCATACTGTTGCCGTTTGCTCTAGAGTTTATTGAAACCATGCTTTTGTCACCTGTAAGCATATTCATATGCCTGTCACCTCATGGATCTGACAAATCTCTGTTGCTTTGCTTAATGTCAAATCACTGTCATGAAGCAAAATCTTTTTCAATGCAGCACTATTAATACTACATACAAGTCTATCCTTTATCAGCTCATCTTTCATGTCACCAAACCAACACATTTTAGCTTTGTTCCTCAAGTCAGTTATATAAGCTGCAAATGTTTCCCCTGGTTTCTGATTTGTGTAAAACAAATGCCTCTCTAAAGTAATGTTCATCTGGGAGTTGCACATTTCTCTGAACTTACGCTGTAAACATTCTGGGTCTTCTCTGTATTCATCTTGCACAACAATATGGCAGTCTGCACTCTTACCTTCACATACTGCTGGTGCATAGACAAATGACTGCTCTCTTTCTATAGCCTCAGATCCTGCTAGATTTAGCAAACTAAATGCCCTTGTGCGTGCATCTCTATCTCCATAAGCTACTTGCATAAAAATATTGTACTCCTGTTCAAATATTCCCCAGTTCTCTGGAACATTCTGGTCAAGCACAAGTAGTTGAGGTTTTCAAAATCCATCTGCCATATTAACACATACCAACGAAGGGTCTTGCAAATACGTACAAATACACACACACAAACATACACACACATGCATAAATTGGCATAAACACTTTGGTCAATGATTTTGTGCTCTATACCTGTACTTTCTTTCTTTACACTTATTGGAATTGTGAGAATGAATAACCACATAGTGCTTTCAATTAACTGGACTTTGCAAAATAAAGCTCTCGGGCTTCTTTATGCTTTATTGCACTTTGCGAAATAACTTTTGAGCTTTCTCGATGCTCTACAAAACTCTGCAGAATAGCTTTTCAAACATTTTAATGCTTTACAGAGCTTAATGGAATAGTTTCTCAGACTTTGCTATACTATGAAATTTTTGATAGGTAAAGCAGAAATGCTAAAATGATTGGCTTTTGGAATTAGTAAAGGCAAAAATGCTAAAGTAATCGCTTGAAATTTTATCCATAAAGGCAGGCATGCAACAGTCATGCACCATCACTTATTAAAGTCGTCACTTTAAGAAACATTTGAGAACTTTGCAATGCAACTGAGCAGTTCACGAGCACTGTGATACTCTTGTAATCTTTTGTCAAAAGACTAATCTGCCTTAAACATGTTTGTTTTGTACTTTGCCACATACGTTTCATCAAATACTTTTATCTTAAACATTTTCTTTAGTTAACAAACTGTTTATGCTTTCAGCTTGCCTGATAGTGTAGTTTATGCTCTCGTAATGCCTTTTCTTGCCTCTTTGTATCAAGTAAATAATTTGTATTGCTTTTCATTACCTTTAGTTCTTTCTGGTTGTGTTCACACTATTTTCTCTCGGTTTTACCTTCGGTGTCGTCTTTACATCTCATGGCTCCAAATGTTTTTTTCCTTTCCATCCCGGTTCTGACACCATGTTGCTTTCATGTTGGTACATGAATAAATGAGTCTTCTTGGGTTCTGTTTAAGCAGCTTTATTCTATACAAACACATCACTGTAAAGGCTTACTTGATTGCGACTAAGTAACTTACATACAAACTAACCGCTGCGATCATACATGCTCTCACATTTGCTGCTTCTACAAAATGGCACTGGGGATTGCACGTCTGGAATTTATACATGCACGCACAGCCTTGCATGCTTCTTAAAGACATAGCACACACATGCTATGCTCTGATCTACAAGGTGGTGATCTGAGGCACCCTTCCCCTTTATCAAATTCAGTGTCCTCTGTGAGACAATTCTGGGGGAATCTAAGTGCCTTCTCTTACATCTTTTCTTCCAAGGGACTTCCTCAGTGAGATGCTCTGTGGAAGTATTGGAAGAGATGATGATGTCCTGATGGACCAGCTGGAGACTAGTTTGGGCTGACTATCCCAGTGGAAAGGATGGACTAGGCTCAGAGCAAAGAACCGGATGAGGCAGGGTTGTCTGATCCTAGGGGGGGAAGGGATGTCTCTTCTCTAGTTAAGGAGAAAGCTCTCTCCACAACCTCAAAGGCAGAATGCCTAGGGCAGACGGACACTGACGGTACAGGAACTGGTATTTCTCAAACCGCCGGTTCCTGCAACCCTATCAACACTCCACCAGAGGAGGGAGTCAAACCCGAGGTATCCAGTGCCAAAGCCCTGAGGGGGAAGATATGGTTCTAAAAGCTTCAGAAAACTCCAACTTGCAGGACCCAGCACCAATGATTCGGCTCTGAGAGTCTCCTGGCTCCAAAAGGCTTGGAGCCAGATGGCTCAAGGGAACCACTGAAGTTAAATAACAGATCATGTTTGGATCCGTTGCAGACTCCCCCCACTGAGAAAACTTGGATCCGCGGGCTTTGAAACAGTAGGTTGGATCAGAGAAGGAGATATTAAGGGGAAAATGCACAAGGGGGGGCTCACGGCATCCGGTGAGAGTCAGAGCCAGGAGAACGCCCATTTGAATCTGCACTGTGAGAAACTTCACCATCATCTTATCCACATCAGCATCCCAAGGCCTCTGAAAGATCTAAAAGATGATGCGGTGGATGGAGGTCTGGAATGTTTTCATGGAGATCCCTACAAGAAAAAAGAAGGGCCGAAACAAAACTGGACTGGAAAGAAGTGGACGGGTAAGAATCTGTGAAGATCTAGATTGTGAAATGGTCATTATCTGAGACAGACAGATCTGACTTGTTATGCACTTTTGAAGTGTACCCCAATGAAGGAGCCCATGTTGAAGAATGGTCAGGAGACCTCTTACAGGACTCATTTTCTTTAGACACAGGCTCCAACTTTCTTTTGTCAGGCTTTCTGGAGGGGGTTTGAGCCCCAGCAACTGAGGCAGTAGATGAAGATGGAAGAAGGTGTGATGTCCGTGCCCTGGCCCAACAATCAAGGCGCCTCAATCTTCACCACTAACAGCAGTGAGGGGAGTCTCATATAGGAGGAAAGGATAACAAATACACACAGTAAAGTGCAATTTCCCTTAAGAGCACACAGAGATCCCAGTCAGTCCGGGGCTGGTCGCTCCCTTGCTCTCCAGGTCCCCACTCACAGCTATAGGGTCCAGATCTCAGCCTAGTGGGCAAGCTAAAACCTCCAGCACCCTCTCTGTCCAACCAGTGCTTCATGTCCCTGGCCAAGTAGCTGACACACACACACACTTTGAGAAGACTTTATACAACCACACAGACACTCCTGGGAAAGTCTGGCACAGGTTCTCCAGCTGTGCCCCTTTTACCCAGACTATATGGTAGAAATCACTGCCACCACCCAGCTAATAATTAGCAGCTACCCAAAGGCCGTTAAAAGGGTGTTCAATTATTACTGTGCAATATCATTATCCATTTGGTAGTATAACTAAACAGTCAAGGCTTATTAGAGTGACTTGGTAAAGGATCACTATATTTATGCAATATACTCTTAGAGCTTACCTTATCTCTACACAAAACAGCCACAGTTGAAAGATTTTAAAATATTTAATAATAAAAAACACAAGACAATACTTTTTACTATACAGTGCTAGTCAAGAGTTCAGAGATCACAGAGAAATACTTAAAATAATTCAGTAGTACAGTTCTGACATCACAGATAAACACAGTCTAATCTTTCTAGTTATTTCCAAGAGAAAACACAAGTCTAAGATAAACTTAGATATAGAGCACGACAGTGCTGATGAGTTGGATAGTCAAGACAAAAATGCTTAATGCTCTCTGATTCTCTCTGTTTTTAAAATCACATTCCTGGTTCACATTACATCATTCTTCACACTTCCCTGGGTTCCCAGGTTAAGAGAAACTATATTTACATTCTTAACATCTCCTTTTGTTATCTTGCAGCTGGTCAGGAAGCAGAGCAATAAAAATACATTCGCATGTTTAAATCTAGGAATTTAACTCTTGGTTAAAGCAAGAGAAAGAATGTCCTCATTTAGACATTGTGGCACCATGTTTCGATCAAAGGGTCACAACATGCTTTACTTGGTCAGTTTTCTGCCAGCAGAGTGCACTGTTGTTAAATTTTTTCCAGTTCCACATGTAACACTATTTTTACCATTTAAGACAACAAGCCTATGGTTTACATTAGTATTTACAGATGACAGAATTATCTCCAAAATTCTATCTGGCTAGGCTGGCAGCCTTCATCTATCTTCACCCAATCTTCATATATTCCCCCCCTCCCTGGAGAACTCAAGCTAGTTTTTCAAGTGACCCTTGAGAATCGCTGCTTGAGGGAGTTAGGTCTGAGTATACCTTATCCCATTCCCTGTCTTGACAGCCCATCTACATTAGCAATGCTAATCCCACTGCGGTGCTGCCAGGACATATATGCTTGCAACCCCAGGCTCCATCTTAGCAACTTGGCATTTTTCTGGCTGGCTCTGTTTAACCATGTTAGGGGGGTTGTGATCTGTCATAACAGTGAATTTCTTTCCATACAGATAAAGCTGAAGTTTTTGCCATCCAAATGAAAAAAGAAAAAACATGTTGGTAACACACAGCAGGTTCCTTTAATATAAAAACAAACTGAATGTACTAGTAAGCGCTTTCATGGATCTACTCCGCTTCATCAGACTAATAGAATTCATAGACCAAATCACACTTAAAAGGCCTCACAAATACAAACCAACCAATCAAGAGAATGCAATCAATTAAAGCAATACTAACAATATAAAGAACAATAATACACAATATAGCCGTCTAAAACCATTATTGAAACCCATGTAGCGCTAAAAATTAATAGAATATGCACACTAAATATATGAATGTGAACAACAGAAACAGTATATATATATATATGTATATATATATATATATCTACAACATCTAATGTTTCAGGGCAGGGCTCTGGCTCTTAAAAAAGGTTTAAGGGATACCCTGCAATTCAGACCTGTGGCTTATCAGCTTGAAAAAAGAGTATCCATTTCTGTTCTATAGCTTCAGTGTTGTTGTACAAATTACCCCCACTCTTATTAACAGAAACAATCTCTAACACTAAAAATTTAAACCTATGTGTTGAGCCTTCTCTCTCCACATGCATTGCCAATACAGTACTTTTGTTGACATTCCTAATGTCTCTCAGATGTTCTAGGATCCTATCCTTTAAAAGTTGATTAGTCTTACCTATATAAAAAGCAAAATATTCTGTACAATAACAAAAATATACTATATTTTTAGTGTGACAGTCAGCATAAAAGGTAGCATCTATTACAAACCTCACTTGTGGGTGTACAAATTGTCTGCCTATGTGAATATAGGAACATGCCATGCATCTCCTACATATATAGGTACCAAGCCTAACCGACTGGATATGCTTACGAGAACCTAGAGCCTTCTAACAGAGATGTCATTTCAGAGATCTGTTATTCCTGAAGGTGAAACACGGTTCATCCCCTATTACTCCATTCAGTTCCTTAACAGTGGAAAGAATATCCCAACTGCTCTTAATCACATTACATACCACATGTATGTTACTGGCATAGATTAGGGGCATCCTAAGTTCATTACCAACATCCCTTCTATTCTGAGTGGTCATCTCATTAATACTATCAAGTCCTGACATATCCATACGTCTCCTACCATAACAGGGCCTACATCTACCATGTCTCTCTCTCCAAGCTGTACTAATCTGATTATCTATCACATTCTCTTTATATCCCCTTTCCATAAACTCTTGCTTCAACGTAGACAGTTCTGGTTGTAACAGATTACCATCATTGTACAACCGCATGGTACGAAAAATTTGTCCTTTTAACACATTCAACTTAGTGTGTTTGGGCTGCATGCCATTATGTAGGACATTATTTTTCCTAACCGGTTTCCTATACACTATAGTAAAAACAGAAAAAACATCCTTGTTAACTCTTTCATAAAGAAACTCAATCTCCTTATGGGAATATTTAAAGGTAAAATTGAGAAAACTGTTAACATTATTAAGATATTGTAGAAATTCTTTCAAACGTTTTTCAGTGTCATGCCACAACAAAAAATGTTGTCAATAAAATGTTTGTACCACACAACAGATGTACAGTATGCATTGTTAGAAAGGACACTGTTGACTTCCCATTGCACCAAAGAAAGGTTGGCGTAGCTATTGGCACAGCCATGCCCATGGCCACACCAACCTTCTGAATGTAGTGCTCATCTCCAAACATAAAAACATTGTTCTCGAGAATAATCTCAAGCAACGCACATAGGAGCCTAACCTTCCATGAGTATACATTTTTGGTATGTAATAACTCCCTAATGTCCTCTATACCCCAAGTGTTGGGGATAACTGTGAATAGTGACTCTATGTCAGGAGTCACAAACCAACAAGGATCTAATGATTCTAAATATACACCCAAGTCACTCAAAAAATCTTTAGTGTCCTTTAAAACAGTGTCACACTCAATCAAAATAGGATGTAAATTTTTCTCTATAAATATCTAAAGGGGCTCAGTGGCCCATTCCCTGCTAGATACAATCGGATGCATGGGGGGACTAAATAGATTTTTGTGCACTTTTGGTAAACTATACATTATGGGAACCACAGGAAATTCAACATTAAAATATTCAAATAGTGACTCAGAGATCATTCCAGTAACAAGCAAATCAAACACAAGAAATTGTATCTTATCAATCACAGCCTTCACTGCCATAAAAGATATTTGGTCATAAGTGTTATCATCACAGAGTAGGTTCATCATAGTCTGAATGTATAGCTTTTTATCTAGTACAACGATGCCTCCCCCTTTGTCAGCAGGACGTATTTCAACACGATAAACCCTTTAGTTCAAAGAAAACCTGTTGTTCAGGGGTAGATAAATTAAAAAAATGTGTTCTTAGTATTCTCAGCAAATCTACCTCTAATCTGCTTTTCACATATGTCAATAAAAATATCAATAACTGAATTAGTTGGTGGAATAAACACACTTGGTTTCTTAAAAATACACTGCTCCTATACATTCCCTTGAAACACAGTCTTTAAAGTTAGAGTTCGCCCAAACAATTTTAAATCTTTAATTACATTCACTAACTCAGACTTCTGCAGTGAAGTTTCTGCAGAGCCTACACTATGGCGAGACATTCCTTTTCTACAGCTGCATAGCATTCCTCCCTGGGTTGGAGTCTATGACTGAGATAAACCACTGGGTGCTCTTCCCCCTCTGAAGAAATCTGGCTAAGTACAGCCCTCACCCCATGGTTTGAAGCATCCACCTGTACAACAAATTCTTTGCTGTAATCTGGACTGGTTAACACAGGGGGTCCTCCCAAAGCTTCTTTAAGTTTCTGGAATGCCTGCTCACATGCTGGGGTTCACACTATCTTATCTGGCCTATTCTTCCTTGTCAGGTATGCGAGGGGAGCAGCTATGGTACTATAACTGGGGACGAACTTTCTGTAGTACCCTGATGTCCATAAAAATGCCCTCACCTGCTTTTAATAACAGGTGTAAGCCATGCCTGAATGGCTTCCACTTTGGCAGGTTCTGGCCTTATCTTACCACTCCCCACTCTGTGTCCTAGGTAGGAGACCTCTGCCATACCCACCTGACATTTGCTCGTCTTAATGGTCAACCCTGCCCTCTGCAGTTTGCCCAGCAACACCCTGACATGCTGAAGGTGCTCAGGCCAGGAATGGCTGTAGATGGCAATATCATCTAGGTAAGCAAGGGCAAACCCTCCTGCTAGAATAGGATCTACCAGCCTCTGGAAAGTTGCTGGGGCATTCTTCATCCCAAAGGGCATCTTTGTGAACTCCTACAAGCCAAAAGGAGTCACAACGGCTGACTTCTCTCTAGCACTGGGAGTCAAGGGCACCTGCCAGTAACCCTTGGTAAGATTAATGGTTCTAAGATACTTAGCCCCACCCAGCTGCTCTAGTGCCTTATCTGTCCTAGGCTTGGGGTAAAGCATCTGACTCTGTGTGACTATTTCATTTCCTGTAGTCCACAAAGAACCTGGTGCTGCCATCCTTCTTTGGCACCAGCACCACTCGGGAGGCCCAGGGACTGCTGGACTCTTGAATCACCCCTAGTTCCAACATCTCCTGTACCTCCTTCTTCAGAGTCTGTTTGACTCTCTCAGGCACTATAAGGGGCCTGCCTAAAAGGCTTTTGGGTTCCTGTATCCACCTGGTGCTGCACCAGGTGGGTGTACCCTGGTTTCCCAGTGAACATGTCTTCAAATTCCTGCAATACTGCTCGGATTTCTCGAACATGGGTAGGAGATAGCTGCTGCGACACTGCTATCCCTTCCACTGAGGTGTCAGCCCGAGCCTCACTGAGATCATCAATCACCAGATCTCCCTCCTCCTGCAATCCACTGCAAATGGTCAGCACAAGGTCCTCCCTATCATGGTAAGGTTTCATCATGTTAACATGGTACAATTTTTGCCCCTGCCTACTGCCTAGCAGTTCCACCATGTAGTTAACATCACTTACCTTTCTTACCAACTTGTAGGGTCCCTCACAAGCTGCTTGCAGCTTGTTGTGTCTGACAGGAATGAGAACCACTACCTGCTGCCCCACAGCATACTCTCTAGTTCGAGCATTCCTGTCATACCACACCTTTTTCTTTTGTTGGGCTTCTGCCAGGTTCTCCTGTGGCAAGCCCATGAGTTTCCTCAGCCTTGTCCTGAGGTTTAGGACGTATGCCACAACAGACTCCTTGTGAGACTCGCACTCACCTTCCCACTCATCTCAAATTAAATCTAGAGGTCCTCTCACTCTATGCCCATACAGCAACTCAAAGGGCGAAAAACCTGTGGATTCCTGGAAAACCTCTCTGTAAACAAACAACAGATGGGGCAAATATTTGTCCCACTCCCTCTTAAACTGATCTGCAAATGCCCGTAGCATGGGCTTGATTGTAGAGTTTAACCTCTCAAGAGGACCATTAAGTCTGGGGATGGTAGGGGGTGGTCTTCATGTGCTTCACCCCACAGGACTTCCACAGACACGCCAGCAGGTCTGACATGAAATCGGCACCTCTGTCAGTCAGTATTTCTTTTCGTAAACCTACCAGCTGGAAATCTCTAACACAGCATTTGCCGCCTTCTCTGCCTCAGTGGAGGACAAAGCCACTGCCTCAGGGTATCGTGTAGCATAATCCACTACCACTAGGATATACTTTTTCCCTGTGGAACTTGGGGTACTCAGAGGACCCACAATATCCATAGCTACCTTCTGAAATGGCCCCTCAATCATAGGCAAAGGCATCAAAGGAGCTCTCACCTTGTCTCCTGCCTTGCCTACCTTTTGGCACTGCTCACAGGTACTGCAGTACCCTGTTACATCTCTGGAAATTCTAAGCCAATAGAAGTTCTGCATAAAATGCCTCTTTGTACGTTTTATGCCCGTAAGACCTGTAAAGGGAATATCATGGGCTATGGCTAGAAGCGCCAAACGGTAGGCTCTAGGCACTACCAACTGCTGAACTCTCTCACCTTCCAGCCCTCCCTCAGGGGTCCACTCTCTGTATAGTAACCCTTTGTTCCAGTATACAAATTCCCCGTTTCCTTGAGAATCAGGTGCTTCCCTAGCTACCTGCCTCAGGCCATGCAATGTAGGGTCTGAGAGCTGAGCCTGTCTCAACTCTCTCCTTGTAACCCTTCTCAGCTCCCTTTCCACAGGAAGTCTGGCATCATCTGACAGTGGTGCCTCACTGTCAGCCTGGGTACTACTACTCACATCTACCTTTGCAGTCACTCTGTCCAAGGGACCATCAGTACCCCCAAGCAGCTGTGGCTCACCTTCAGTCTCACTGTTACAGGGTAGCCCCTCCCTGAAGTAACCACCTCACCAGTACTGACTGCAAGCATGCAGTCTGTCTGGGTCTCCCCCAGGCTACCAGACATACCTACTTGTCTCCAAGCCTGACTGCATGTATCTGCACAAGCAAAGGGTACTGCACCATCAAAATCATCCCCCATCAGGACATCTGTAGGTATATCCTTAAACACACCTACTTGCTGGCATCCCTTTCCACCCTCCCAGTAAATGTGAACCCTAGCCAAAGGTATTTGGAATGGGATCCCTCCTAAAGCTCTGAATGGAGTAGACTGCCCAGGCAAGTAGTGCTCTTCTGTAACCACTGCAGGCTTTACAATGGTTATATCACAGGCTGTGTCTCTCTTGGCAATGGCCTCTTCATTCACTATAATGGGATATAACCTCTGGTGGTAGTTTGGTAACTCTGTTGCCCAAAGACAACCTACTATTGGCATTTTGTCTTTCCCACTTACTGGCTCCCTCAACTTTTGTTCCCCACCTTGCCTCCTTGGACACCTGTATACCACATGGCCCCACTGGTTGTATTCAAAACATTTAACCCTGGACATGTACCTGGGACTAGTGGCTTCCCCTGCTACTGGCAGATTCTGTTGGGGCAGTCTGTGCTGCCCACCATGGGTTCCTTTAGACCCATGAGCAGTACTGGGGGGTTCCTTTCCTGTGCAGGGCTGCTCTGCTTGCCAGGTAAAGGTCTCCCTTCTTCCCCACCTCATCTGAAGTACCACATTGTCTATCGGCTAACCAAATCCCCATGTCCTCAGGAAAAGTGCTAAGAGCTTATTCCCTCACCAAAATGTCTGCCAGCCCTTCAAAAGTGATGACCTGACATCCACTCACCCACCTACAGAAATAAGTGCTCAGTTCAGCAACATATTCACACACACACTTTCATCTGCCTTGCGTCTATGGTCATGAAACTTTTTCCTATACGTTTCAGGTGTTAGCTTAAACAATTCTAACAAGTGGTTTATAACAGCAGTATAATCAAAACATACAACTTCAGACATTTTTGACAAAACAGTTACAGCTTTACCATGGAGAAAGGGGGTCAGGAACCGTACCCAGAGCCTTTGGTCAACATTATACTGTTTTCATACCCTCTCAAACATATGAAAGAAACTATCAAAATTATCCCCCTCTTTAAACTGCAGAAGAAACTTACTGACCTTTTGTGCTTCTGGGGTCCAGTTACTCCCTTCTCCATTACCTCCATGACTCTGGCGAAGAATCAGCATTTCCCTCTCATGCCTCCTCTGCCGCTCCTTTTCCTCGGCTTCTATCACCAAATGCCTGGCCTCCAACTCAAGTCTTTTTAGATCCAGATGGATTTTTAAGTCCTCTGCAGAAAGGTTGAGCTGTCCATTCCCCGAGGGTATATCTCCACTGCCAGTCTGATTGTTCTCCTGGATGCTGTTTTCTGATGCAGCTGTAACCAAGGCTGCAATCAGGTCTGCCTTAGTCAGGTTTCCATGCACTAGTCCCCTAGCCTGCACATCTCTGCCAGCTGGCTCCTTGTCAGCTTTCCATACTCCTCTGCTGACATGATGCCTGCTCACACTGACTGACTAAGCTAACAAAAGAAATAAAACAACTGTGATCTGAACTCTGAGTAGTCACTGTGTGACTGATTTAGAGTACAACACACCTTCAAAGTTCACTGTACACAAGCTACAGGAATTCACTCTATCCACAACACTACAAGCCAATTAGTATTTGCCACCAATTAATATGTGATGTGCATATCCCACCACTGCCAAACAATTAATATGTGACTCTTGTGCCCTGGCCCAGCAATCAAGGAGCCACTAACACCAGTGAGGGGCGTCTCATATAGGAGGAAAGGATAAATACACACAGTAAAGTGCAATTTCCCTTAAGAGCACACAGAGATCACAGTCAGTCTGGGGCTGGTCGCTCCCTTGCTGTCCAGGTCCCCAATAAGACTCCCCAATGGCACAGCTGTAGGGTCCAGATCTCAGCCTAGTGGGCAAGCTAAAACCTCCAGCACCCTCTCTGTCCAACCAGTGCTTCGTGTCCCTGCCCAAGTAGCTGACACACACACACACACACACACACACACACACACACACGCACACACGCACACTTTGAGAAGAGTTTATACAAACACACAGACACTCCTGGGAAAGAATGGCACAGATTCTCCAGCTGTGCCCCTTTTGCCCAGACTATACAGTAGAAAACACTGCCACCACCCTGCTAATAATTAGCAGCTACCCAACGGCCCTTAAAAGTGTCCAATTATTACTGTGCAATATTATTATCCAATTGGTAGTATAACTAAACAGTCAAGGCTTATTACAGTGACTTGGTACGGGATCACTATATACATGCAATGTACTCTTAGAGCTTAACTTACCTTTACACAAAACAGCCACAGTTGAAAGGTTTTAAAATATTTAATAATAAATAATAAAAAAACACAAGGCAATACTTTTTACTACACAGCGCTAGTCAAGAGTTCAGAGATCACAGAGAAATACTTAAAATAATTCAGTAGTACAGTCCTGACATCACAGAAAAAAGCAGTCTAACCTTTCTAGTTTCTAGCTATTTCTAAGAAAAAACAGTAGTCTAAGATAAACTTACATATAGAGCAAGATAGTGCTGATGAGTTGGATGGTCAACACAAAAATGCTTAATGCTCTCTGATTCTCTCTGTTTTTTAAAATCACATTCCTGGTTCACATTATTACATCATTCTTCACACTTCCCTGGGTTCCCAGGCTAAGAGAAACTATATTAACATTCTTAACATCTCCTTTTGTTATCTTGCAGCTGGTCAGGAAGCAGAGAGACAGAACAATTGTAAATGCTATAAATACAGTTTATAATGCAGTTTACCATAAGGCTACTAAATAAGATCTTCTACATAAGCATGTAATTGCACATTCCTGGAGGAAAATGTAGCCATAGGTGCATAGGTTAATACTAGACTGTTGATGCAGCAGACAATTTATAACTACGCCGTGTAATTTCCCAGACAGAATTTACCAAGATATGAAACCAATACCAGACACCAAAAGGATGAATTACTTTGGACCTAGTTCTAAACCCTTTCCATAAGAGCTCGATGGGCTAGGCCAGCACCCCCAACAGGATGAATTCCTATGGACCTAATTATATCTCCCTTCCTACTAGGGCTTGAGAGGCCAGAATGGAGGTGGGGTGGGGGGAGGCAGTTGAAAATATGACTACCCATCCAGTCGTCCATGTTGCACTTATAAAGGGCCAGGGAACTATTATGCTGTACATCCATGGGGAGTCTTTTCCATAAAAGAAGAATGCTCTGTGATAGATAAGTATCACACCAGCAGGTCCTATTTATATTACAATGGAAGTGCAGATCTCTTGACTGGGTGTTTTGGGTGTTATTAGTCCTGTGGATGTGAAGGTGGTTGTATAGGACAGGATGCTGCAAGGTTCTGTAGGCTAGGAAGAGGTTACCTCTCAAAAGTCAGTAGGAAATCGGAAACAGAAAACAGGGATAGCTTTTTAAGGTGATTAGAACAGCTCAAGGCAAACATGCTCTAGATGACCTCAGTAAGGAAATGCTGTGGTGTCTCGAGATGGGTCATGTGCTTAGATAAGTACTACCAAAGGGGGCATTATACTGTATAACTGGCCTGATAAGGGAGGAGCAGAGGAGGAGGACATCCTTGAATTAGAAGATATATCCCTGGTTATCAGTCCAGCTATATAAAAGGATTTCCTAACAACATTGAAAAAATGGTGGTCAAAGGACAGTTCATTGTCAATGAAAGAGTCCAAGTCCTAATGACCAAGTCAGCTTTTAGGGGGATGTTACATATATGATATGAACATGGGTGTTTGGGTTTGCTAACAAATACAATGTTGTATTTCTTGACATTTAGTTTGAGGCTGTGGCCACCACCTGTTAATGCATGTCAGGCCCTGTTGGAGAATTAAGTGGTCAGCTGGGATGTTTATGATAGCTTCCACTTCGCAATCATCAGCAAACTGCAGCAGAGAAATAGATACCAAAGAGTAGTCTCCCCAGCATAGATCCCTCAGGTAAACTACAGGAGGGAGGTAACCATACGTTTAATCAAGCTATGGAACTGTTTGAAGATAAGCTTCTCAGGTTCAGGAAGTTGCAACTTGAGAATGGTTACTTTCTTGAATGTATTAAAGCTACGCAAGCACTGAAGGGGTTGAGGCAATGGAGATTTCCTACCAGTCTGCTCCCTAATTCACCTACAGTGGATATAAAATGTTTACACACTCCTGTTAAAATGCCAGGTTTTTGTGATATAAAAAACTTTTCCCACCTTTAATGTGACTACAACCTGTAGAATTCAACTGAAAAACAAACAAATCTGTTACAGGAAAAAATACAAAAAAATAAAAAACATACAATAAGCTGGTCGCTGTAGTGTGCACACCCTTAAACTAATACTTTGTTGAAGGACTTTTTGATTTAATTACAGCATTCAGTGTTCTTGGCTACACACCTGCCATCAACTAAAGAGACTCTGATTAACCCCAAATAAAAGTTCAGCTGTCTTACTAGAATTTTCCTGACATGCACTCAGTTGCCTGCTACAGCAAAAGCCATGGTTCACAGAGAGCTTACACAGCATCAAAGGGATCTCACTGTTGAAAGATATCAGTCAGGAGAATGGGTACAAAAAAATTTCCACAGCATTAGACATACCATGGAACGCAGTAAAGACAGTCATCAAAAAGTGGAGAAAATATGGGACAACAGTGACACTGCAAAGAACTGGACATCCCTCCAAAATTGATAAAAATACAAGACGAAAACTGGTCAGGGAGGCTGCCAAGAGACCTACACAGCAGCACTAAAGGAGCTGCAGGAATTTCTGCAAGTACTAGTTGTATACTACATACTGCGGTGGTGGTGCTGCGGTAGCATTGTCGCCTCACAGTAAGACATTGTCCTGTTCGATTCTCAGCTAGAGCGTCTTCTGTGTGGAGACATGCATGAATGGGCGTATCTTCGTTGAACGTTGTGCGTCAGGGCCGGCAACTCGGCACGTAAAAATCTACTGCCAATCATTAGTGGACCGGAGTTACGTTGTGGCGACCCTTAACCGGGAAAAGCTGAAAGACACAACAACAACTGGTTGTGTACTATATGTGGCAATAATCTCCCGTATTCAGCATACATCTGGGCTATGGGGTAGGTTTGCAAGATGGAAGCCTTTTCTCACACAGAAAAACATCCAGGCCCAGCTAAAATTTGCAAAACAATACATCAAGTCTCCTAACAGCATGTGGGAAAATGTGTTATGGTCTGATGAGACCAAGGTTTAACTTTTTGGCCACAATTCCAAAAGGTAATTTTGGCACAAATGCAACACTTTGCATCACCAAAAGAACACCATCCCCATGGTGAAGCATGATGGTGGCAGTATCATGGTTTGGGGTTGCTTTTCTTCAGCTGGAACTGGGACTTTAGTCAAGGTAGAGAGAATTATGAACAGTTTCAACATGACAATGACTCCAAGCATACATTTAAATCAACAAAAAAATGGCTTCACCAGAAGAAAATTCAAGTTTTTGAATGCCCCAGCCAGAGCCCAGACCTAAATCCAATAGAAAATCTGTGAGGTGACCTGAAGAGGGCTGTGCACAAGAGATGCCCTCACAATCTGACAGATTTGGAACACTTTTGCAAGGAAGAATGGGCAAATATTGCCAAGTTAAGATGTGCCATGCTGATAAGATTCCTACCCAAGATGACTGAATGTTGTAATTAAATCAAAAGGTGCTTCAGCAAAGTATTAGTTTAAGGGTGTTGCACACTTATGTAACCAGTTTTTCAACTGAATTGTACAGGTTATATAGGTCACATTAAAGGTGGGAAAAGGTTTGAAATGATTTATTGTGATCTCATTTGTTTTATATCACAAAATCTGGCATTTTAACAGGGGTGTGTAAACTTTTGATATCCACTGTATGTATAGGGAGCTTCTGGAATTATTTGACCAGCAGGGGTGCGAGTTAATGGAGGTAATGATGATATATAACCAAAAGTCCATGGACAGTCTCATGAGCGAGATTGTTGATTTGGAAAAAATAATTACCAATGATTTGCTTTTCCAGAGTTTTACGGACAAATACAGTAAGATTTTTGTTGATATTGACAAAGTTTCAATGGATATAAAACTTAGAAAAGAAACTTGAACTGGATCGGCTTCACTATCAAAATGGGTGTGGCTATCCAGCACCCAGTCATTCTGGTGAAAGAGATAATGAAACAGGGGAGATTAACCATGGTTCAGTCCACAGTGCTGTATTTAATGATGAGAAATCAGTCCCTTTGGAGCAGGCCCCCTTAAGATGATCGGAGAGGCTAAGAAACCAGACTGCAGCTCAGCAGGGGGCCCAGAGTCAATGGAGATTCAAGCGGACTTTTAATTTTCAACCGGGTGGAATGAGGAGAAGGCCTGTAATGGTGAGGAATTAATTTTTTCGATGGGTGGATTACAGGACTGTTCTTAAAGTCCCACGATTACTTTTAATAGCAGAGGTGACTTCAGTATTTTTGATTACACTGAAAGAACGTTTGATGTGAAATATGATGATTTATTGTGTAAAGGGTTTACATTTGCCCAGTCGGCTTCTGCTAATATCGAGGAAGTTACTATCGATTTTAAGTTATTTTTGAGAAAGCTTAATTTGAAATTCATTTTTCAAAACTGCAATAATGACTTGAATGTGAGTCTATGTAGGAAAGGTTTGTTCAACAACCCCTTATACTGTTTGTAAAAAGTTTGAGTTTAGGAGGCTAATTGGCAAGCACAGTGGTTTGCAAAGTTATAATTTGAGCAGAACGGAATATCAGTTACTTGTAAGTTTAAACAAAGATAGAAATATAAGGGTAATGAAACCCAATAAGGGTGGGTGGGGGTAGTAATAATGAACAAGGTGGATTATTGTAATAAAATGAATTTACTTTTGTTTGATGCTGATGTTTAAGCTGAATCATCCTTAAATGATAAATCATATTCACATGTTGCCTGTTTATTGAAAGATGTTTGACCAGGGTTCTGTTAATTATGAGCTCCTTTTGTTTCTGACTAATGAATATCCAAGTTAAACATGTATCTTTGGTATTCCAAAGATACACAAGTGTATAATTGATCCCCCGCTGAGACTGACTGTTAATGCAGGCAAGGCTAAGATACACCCCTTAGCTAAGTATTTGGACATTAAATTGAAAGCATGTTCAAAAAACTTCAACCATGTGTGTAGGGACTTGTGGGACTTCCTTAATAAACTTAGGAGTTTGTACATATCCAAGGACATTATTTTTTTGACTACTGATGTTGTGAATCTATTTAATGTTATTCCCCATGAAATGAGAATAGAGTGGTTCCATGACTTTTTGTCATCACCCTCTAAGTTTAGTAATGATGAGCTGAATGTTATGACCACACTAATGGAGGTAATTTTGAAGAACAACTTGGTGTACTTTAAGGAACAATATTTCTTCCAGAGAAGGGGTGTTGCAATGGGGGCAGCATTTTTTCAAATATTATCATGCTTGAATGGGAGAAGAAGAGGTACTTATTTAATGCTTTGTCCCCATTGCCATGGGCTATGTATGTCTGTTTTTTGGATGACATATTTATAGCCTAGAATAAACCTGAGGAAGACATAGCAGGATTTATAAACTATTTGAATAACGCAACAACCTTTTTAAAATTTACCTGTTCAAGTAGTAGGTGTACTATTAATTATATGGATGTGGAAATAACTACACCTTGACAGTAAAAAATATGTGAGTAACATCTATAAGAAACCCATGTACTCGAATAGTCTTTTGCATTATACCAGTTGGCACCCGGCTCATCAGAAGCAGGGACTTGTGAAGGGACAATATATTAGACTGACCCAGATGATATCTGAGGATCATATCTTCTTGATAGAGTGTAATAAGTTGGCTGGTATGCTGTATGCCAGGAAGTACCCAGTTTATTTAGTCCAGAGTATATCCAAGTTAACAAGAAAAGGAGTGATAGCATATACCGACCACTCCTATTTTTGGAACAAGACGGGGGTTTGCTGGGATAGGTTCTCTGTGACAAGATAATGCTGAATTTGTCAATTCTTTTATTACCACCTACTTGGTGGAGTATTTGGACATTATTAATAGTCTGAAGAAGAACACAGGCATTTTTTCATGTTTTGAAGGTGTTTCGGATATCACTGGAAAACAACCTAGAATAGTGTTCAGGAGAGCAAAATCTATAAAGAATTATTTGGAACAAAGTAGTGGCATTTCATGGGTTTCTAGCTCTATAAAGTTTGGTACATATAAATGCGGTGCTTGTCCACAGTGTAAACATATTTTAGTAAATGACATACTTTATGTTAACAAGAGATGTAATTTCCTTTCACTGTATTTGTAATTCTGTGGGCATAGTTTATATCGCGCAGTGTCAGGAATGTCCTTGTTTTTATGTGGGCAAGATTCATCGGAGACTGAGGGACTGCATATATATGATATAGTTCACAAAAAACAGTATAATACCTTATATAGACATGCTGAACTTTCCTACTCAATTTTTTGTTCTATGGGGTGGACATTATTTATAAAAATCCCAGAGGGGGACCTTGGACAGATCTTATAGAAGCAAATGAGCTGATATGGCAAATTAGGCTTAATGCCTACGTGTACTCTGGTTTAAATGATCAGATTTGTATAACAAGGATTTTTAAATTAAGATCTTACAAAGTTTAGAATTTATTTTGTTGTTTTATTTAGAACTGATTAGTATTTGAACAAGTGGCATTTTATGCATTTTTTGCAAGGGAAGTTTTGTATGTTTTTGCTAGGGATAAGCTGGGTCACGTGACTTAAGGATTTAAGCATTTAAATGTATAACAAATTAGCTTAATAGATTCTGATGACGAAAGTGCTTAATCTTTGTAGGAAATAAAATTTGTGTTCCTTTTTGCTACAGCTCAGTTCTGTTCTTTTTCCAAGTTGGTGTTATGCACTTCAGGGAAGTAGTTTGCAAACAGCTGAGGGCCTAGCACAGATCTTTGTGGCATTACAATGGTAAGTGGCTAGTGGTGGAGGCGCAGTCCCCAACTTTAATAGTGTGTGTTCTGTTGGTGAGCCAGTTGGCTATCCATCTACTACTGTACGGCGTAATTCCCACATGGGAGATATTCACTATGAGACATGAATGGGGGATACTGCCAAAGGCCTTGGATAACTCAAGATAGGCGGAATGTCCTGTTATCCCTCATCCAAGTCTTTAGGGTCAGTATCAAAGACGTCCACAAGGTTCAATAAGCAATATCTACCCTTGAGAAAAACAAAATGGGTCACCTCAATTGTGCTGAAGGTCACCTATGTGCCTGTGGATATGGTACATGCTGATTCTTTCCCTAGCCCTGCAGATAAGGGTTTTTATGCATATGAGTCAATGGTTGTAGTTCTGCATGTTACCATATTGATCTGCATTGCATATCACACATTTGATACTACAATTTGTAGTGCGGTTGATATACGTGTGAAAAAAGTACTGAGACACCAGGGTTGCAGTGCTTGGTGGGGTGGCAACAGATGGATGTACTGTAAATATGTGACATGCTGTCAGACAGTGTCTTCTGTTTGTAGTGTTTCCACATATAATGTTATGTCATGCATAACAAAGGGACAGTAAACCCCAGTAATACACAATATTTAGTTTTCCATAGTGCGGTGGGCAGCGGGTTTGCGCGGCAGTTAGCAAAGTGTATACGCATGTGTGATGCACATGTTTGTGCGTAGCTAAGCACTGTGCAAATGTGAGACACACTGCTAAAGTTTGACAGTTAGTATTATGTCTATGAAACACACCTGCTGCTTGACACACACTGTGGTAGCATGTGCTAATGAATTGATGCATTCCTTTTTGGGGCCATATGGTATTGGATTTGAATCCAGGTGTATCTAATATTTTGAAATACTTTTAATTACAGAGTGGTTTTGCAATGACATGAATTGCTTATAGTAAATGTGTTGCTGTATGCTGGCATAGTGCTGCAGTGTTAAGCTGCATTGTGCAGGGCAAATGCAGATGTTTGCCACCATTCACCATTGCTGCACATTGGTGCACAATGCTCACCTCCATGCAAACATAGAGCCCAAAAATGAAGGGATCCATTGCTTTTGCAGCATCTTGTGTGTGTTGTGTTTGATTCTATTATTTGACCAGATTAAAGTGGTAAAATTGGGTAGATAGGAAAGTGGTAAAATGGGGAGGAAGCAAGGGGAAGAAAGAAGCGAAAGCAGGACAGAAATGTGCAGGAGGTAGGTAGGAAAGAACCATTTTTTAACACTGTAAAGAAAACATATGTGCAAAATATTAACTGGATTTGGACTGTCAACTCCAGAGAGAGGGGCGACCACAGCACAATCATGTTGTATAGGCAACTGGACCAAATCAAGTGCGTCAAGAAGACATGTGTGTGAAATGGAGAAATATATATGGTATGATTTTTGTTTTTTTGTGGGACAGATGCCCTAAATGAAAGAGATAAAATTTGCGGAAGGAATGCAGATATGTCTGGGTCAGGTAAGTTGGGTAGGTGAGGAAGCAACTGTAGACAGACAAGACAAACAAGACAAGAGATAGGGATGGTAATGGACACAAAAGGTTGGGGGCACCATGATTGGGGTGAGGGTGGGGGACATCCAGAGCTCACAGTCATGAAGCTGGTAGACAGTAAGAATTGAGACCTCAGCCATTGGACTGTCATCACGGTCACCTCACTCTGCTGGTGGCTGGAGTGCTTGATGTTTCCTCCTCTTCCTAATACTATGCAACATGAGGGAGATCAGCCTTTCCAGCCAGGGTAAGCATACACCAATGGTGTGGCACACCACCGTACGCAACATCCCAGCCAACTCATTGCAGATGATGAAAAATCAGCACTTTTGCCACTGCTCCCACCACTGAACCAGTCTCCACAGCAGGACTACCTGAGGGTGCAGGTAGTGCAGGTGCAGCAGAGGTAGTGCTACCAGGTTGGCTCCCAGACATGCTGGGCATTGGTGCTGAAGCTAATGCAGCTGGGGGGCAGGCAGATCCACTGGGGCTGGCCTACCCCACTTTGATGTGGTACACATGCATGACATGGGCACATTTTGACGACAAATAATAAAAATAAAACAAGAAAATAAAAAAATAAAATAAAGTAAAAATTATTTTTACAATAACAAAATAAAAACAAAATGAAAAAATCATAAAACAAAATAAAAAAACATGTTAATAAATAATATAAAATAAAAATAGAGAGAGATAAAGGGTTGGTGTGACAGAAAAAAGAGAAGATTAGTACTTTCATATATGACATACAATGTCATATCAATAATATTTAAATCTATCATCTTAACTTTTACATTAAAGTGTACACCTCCTAACAGATGCACACTATACTACAGATTGCAGCAATCAATCCTCGAAATGTGCATATATTGCATATATGCGGGTTCCAATTATACAGATTACAGTTTACAGCAGGGCATTTGTGCCACTGGCAAAGAGGTTTCAATCAAATGAAAATATAATTGAAGAAATAACAGTACTGTACAGTTGTGACGTCCGGTATTTGAACCCACAACCTCTAACTAAAGTCTAACATTGGACTAACAACGGGTTTGTGCTACAGACTAATGCACGCATAGTTGCTTTTACAGTTAGGATATGCATGCTCAATTTGATACAACTGTTTAAAATAGCAAAAAAGCTACATTTATCTTTTAATGCTACAATAACACTGCTCTTCTGCTGCATACATACCATGTGCTTCGCTCATTCTTGCCAATCTACCCCTGTGGACTCTGACACTGCACTCTTGATCACTGGCAGCTATGGGCAAAACAGAAAAGAACAGAACACCATTATGCATACCAGTCTTGCCTATATTTAATTTTCTAAGTCTTACAAGTACTTTCTTTTGTTGATACTTACACAGAAGTGGGATGTCCACAGTCCTAAATTCCTCAGTCAAATGATCAAGTGTATCCTTCATCCTCCTCCTTATGTCATTGAAATGATGCCCACATTGCTCTCCAGTACATGGGATACCTATGGCACTTGGTACAGCCTGGGCTAGCCTATCCCAAGCTTCAGACTTGTACTGGGAGCCAGAATAGTCCCCCTGCAGAAGCCTTTGGCTGTGGTTCTTAACTAGGAGTCAGGTGAATATACTGGACACCTGAACACCCCACCTCTGTGCCCTAAACCTGGCACTTTCTCCACAAACACCTGTCAGATCTAGAGCAATGGAGACTGATGCTTTCCCACGTAAATGAATTGTTTGGAAGTGCGTACCCCTGAGCAGTGCATTTGCACAATGGTAAGTGGGGAGCAGCAAAGCACAGAGGAATTAAATAACTGCAACTGCAATGTTACTGGATATACAAGCAGTGTACGTGTCTTAGGCAAAGGTGAAGGCCATGCAAATCCGCATAGCAGCATTATACTTACAGGGATTTAGGACACATTACACCCACAGGCATACATCTGATAATAAATGTGATAACAGATAGATAAATAAATAAATAACTGGCACAATAAAAGTGTCTCATCCCTCTTACATATAATGAATATCAGGTCCACTATATAAACTATTTTAAGTGAGAGTGACTATTACGTGAAGTGGAACAGTAAAAGTGTATGGAATATCCTGTATTAGAACCCAGGGCCATACGTATGGCAGTCCTACACATATCTGTTGCCACAAGAAGGTTGAAACAACACTTGTGTATGTTGTAGTTTATGGTTATAAACTGCAATGTTACAACAGAAAAAAAAGCTGTACCCCCTTTACTAGAACATGTACTCCAGCCCTAGTACTAGTTAAATGACATTCTCTACTTTACTAATCTTTCTTCAGGTCTTGCTGTTAACTGCTGCACAATGCCACTTAGAGGGTTGGTGTGATACTCAATAGTATTAATTGAATGCATCTGATTTCCACTTTTGACTGTCTGGGTCCTGTCTGCTTCCTGGGTGGTCCAGTTGTCCAGTTTTGTGCACTCCCTCGCTTCACGCAATCAAAATAAGCACAGTCAAATCCGCCATTCATTTCCTCAGTTGCATTGATTGCTCTACATGCCCTATCGCACAAACATTGCCCCCCCCCAAAAACAAAAAAAATAGACAATGATAGAAGAGGAGAAAAAGAAAAAAGGGGCAAGTAGTTGAAATAAAGAAAATCAATGTATGACATACACACAAGAAAATGATGGCTTACATGAGATATGTCTACATAGAGCTGGATTTGAACTTTCATTCCAATGTACCTTCAGAACACAGGATGGGTGCCTTATCCCTCTTTGCCACACAAACAGCTTTGCAGCAAAGAATTGAACTCAATCTGCACAAAACCAACTGCAACAACATCTACAGTGATATCAAACCATACAACTGTTATTTGTACATTTATTATTTTTGGATGTAGTGCACCTAGCAATCACACAACTTGTTATGATTATTGTTTGTAAATATACAGCTCTGTCTTACATTTATGTGCTTGTTGGTCATTTTTCAGTTATGTGACCAGTAATCTGAGACATGCAGCATGTACGCCATTCTCGATCACTGGCCTTAAAATGTGTGAGCATCTTCTTCTTCTTCTTCTTTCGGCTTTTCCCGGTTAGGGGTCGCCACAGCAGATCACCTGTCCATTCATGATGTGTGAGCATATTAAGTGGAAATAATAACATATGCAGTTGCCAACAAATGACGGGCGGGTTGGATGTTAGGGAACAAAACATGTGAATTGTGTGCTGCTCATGTACATTTCCAACCTTACATCTAACACTTTGTAGATCTAACCTGACACACCCAGTGGAAGTAAGGCTTTCCTTCTCCCAATCAGTAATCTTTCACAGTTGCAATCCATTAAAAACAAACACTCAGGGAGTGTCTGCACTATGTTTATATCTCCTACATGGATCCAATTATTTGGGATTCAGAAATTCTAATGAGTTCACACCTCATTTACAGCTTCACTGTGCCTGTAACAGCCTCAAATCTACAACATATAAAAAAGCAACCATGTAGTTACGCAAACTGATGGTGAGAAGACTTGTTTATGTTGGGAAGACTTCACTTACACTATTTATTCAGGATATATATGTACAGAGGACTACTGAACTTCAGAAGGTATACTTCCATTTTATCATCTACATGCTTCATATGCTGCAATGTGTTTAAGAAAAATCTGAAGCAAACGCTTTAACACTTTTATCTGTATGCATTAGTTAGAAGTGTACTGATGGCATGGGCATGTTTGTCAAGCCATTTCAGAGGTATACATGATTGCCAATACATGAAAATGGAATGCTGTGTGATAAATATGTACTAATGTTTCACGGACAGTTCCTTTGATAGCAATCTTAGCATTTCAAAGATGGTTTGTTCCCAAAATATGTCATTTGCCTGTTTCTCTGGGGTGGAGCAAAGATGAGTTACTGCTATGGCACAAACAAGGATAGACTGTTTTTGAGGTGGGAGCAATGGTAAGTTAGTGCTATAACACAAATAAAGATATGTTGCTCTTGTTACTCTCCTTATTTTGCATCCTGCCTGTTTGTTCATATTTCACATCTGCAGACTGCTGTATGTTTTTCCAGTGGGTAATTCTGAGTGGCTACCTTTTCTGTTTTATCTGCAAACAGTTATTTTGTAGTTATATGATACTTATGTGTATTATCCTTATGTTGTCTTTTAGGACACCTAGGAGTATCTTACCCAGGCATGTCAATCCTCAGACTCGCCCTTTGATGCTGAAAACTTTTAGTTATGTACTCACCATAACTTCAGATGTTTGGGATCCATCTCGCCTACATTCTGACTGATGGGTTCGGAGCCGATCCCTCGGCTCCGACTTGGCACGCTTATGCCAAAGAGCGAAGTCTCTTATTGGCTGAGCTTACTATATCCCAGGATGCACCACTACCAGTCCCCCAGATCTAGTTTGTCCGCATACATACACAGACACACACGCTGCTTATATAACATTGTCAGATGAAACAAGATAAAAAACAGTAGAACTCAAAACCGTTCAATCTCTTCTGATCTCCAAGGCAGGGGGAAGGAGGGTGGGTATTAGGAATGTAGGCGAGATGGATCCCAAACATCTGAAGTTATGGTGAGTACATAACTAAAAGATGTTATGTGATCCTATCTCGCCTACATTCTGACTGATGGGACAGCGTCCCTAGCACCTGAATCCTGGGTGGCTCACTGGAAAACACTCCTGAGTACCGTGGAACCA
This sequence comes from Protopterus annectens, assembly GCF_019279795.1. Classification (NCBI taxonomy): domain Eukaryota; kingdom Metazoa; phylum Chordata; order Ceratodontiformes; family Protopteridae; genus Protopterus; species Protopterus annectens. The sequence continues at coordinate 819,341,799 of NC_056728.1, read as the reverse complement.
AATGATGCTCGCCCTTTAGATGCCACATCCAATTTATAGTGGGAAATGAAAGTGTGCGGGTTGGACCAAGTAGCCGCAGCACAAATCTCAGAGATAGCGAGCTTAAAATGAAAAGCAATAGAAGTAGCCATAGCTCTGGTAGAGTGAGCTTTGACAGATGTTGTAAGTTGCTTATTTGAAGAGGAATAAGCCTGAGTTATGCAATCTCTAATCCATTTGGAGATAGTAGCTTTCGTGATGGTTTGACCCAATTTATTATCTGAAAAGGACACAAACAACTGGTCTGTTTTTCGAATTTGTTGAGTCCTGTCTAGATAGAAGCGCAATTGCCTGTGAACATCCAATTTATGGAAGGTGTATTCTGCTTCAGTTGAGAATTTTGGAAAGAAAACTGGTAGCTCTAGAGATTGTTGGAGACAGAGATTAGAACAAACCTTTGGAACAAAGGATGGATTAGGCCTAAGTGATACTCTATCCTTGTGAAAAATCAAGTGCGGTGGTTTGATAGATAGGGCTTGAAGCTCTGAAACTCTTCTTGCAGAGGTAATTGCAACTAAGAAGGCAGTTTTCCAAGACAGATATTTTAACTCACATGTAGCAGCCGGTTCGAAGGGGAAGATGTTAAGGCACGAAGTACCAAATCAAGATCCACAGGGCGCAGGATGAAAAACTGGGGTCTTAACAGCACAGCACCTTTAATGAAAGTTTTGCATAATCTGCTGCTCATCAACGGTGGGTCCATGGATTCGTGAAATTTGGAGATAGCTGCTAGTTGGACTTTAATAGTAGAGACTGAAGATCCTTGAGTAAACAAGGATGTTAAAAATTTCAAGACCTCTGGTATCGGGGCAGTGATAGGGTCTAAGCCCTGAGTTGAGCCCAGATAGCAAACCTCTTCCACTTACTGAGGTACAATTTCTTAGTGGTGGGTTTGTGGGCGAAGATAAAATGTGAATAACTTCGGGTCTAAGTTGTTATTTCTGACTAAAGTCGGAAGTGGAGGAGCCAAGCTGTTAATTTCAAAGTGTGAAGGGACTGGTGTTGTCGTCCCGACTGATGAATCAACAGGTCGAGTTAGATCCAACAACCAAGGACCGTCCAGAGCATGTTTCTTTAGGTAGGGGAACCATACCTGACGAGGCCAGTGAGGAGCAATTAGTATCATTGTGGACCCCAATTGGGAAGCTTTCTGGATGACTTTGGGGAGGAGTGGAACCGGAGGAAAGGCATAAAGTAGTCCTGTTGGCCAAGGTTGGGCTAGAGCATCCGTAGCTGCCTCCCCCTGACGTGGAGTCAAGGAAAAGAACCTTTTGCACTTTGTGTTTTGTGGTGTTGCAAACAGGTCGCAGCACGGAGTCCCCCATCTTCTGAAAACCTGAGCTGCTACTGTTTCGTTCAGGGACCACTCGTGAGGAGAGAGAATAGTCCTGCTTAATCTGTCTGCCAAAATATTGGATTTCCCTGGAATGTGGGTCGCTACCAAGAAACGGTTGGTAGCTACAGCCCATTCCCACACCCTCATGGCCTCTCTGCAAAGGGGGTAAGATCTGGTCCCTCCTTGTTTGTTTAGATACCAGACCACCGACATGTTGTCTGTGTGGATGGCGATAATGCCTTGAGGGAGAAACTTGTGGAGGGCCTGTAGGGACAGAAGTACAGCCCTCATTTCCAATACATTGATATGGAGAAAGGTTTCGTCTGGAAGCCAAGAACCCTGAACTAACCTGCCCAGACAATGCCCCCCCCACCCTGTCTGGGAGGCATCCGTTGTCAGGGTGGCCACCGGAGGGGGGATAACAAAAGGTCTTCCCTGATTCAGACTGGATGACTGAAGCCACCAGCGGAGGTCCCGTTTGCACGTTTCTGTAATCAGTATGAGATGATTGAGGGGGAGATTCTGAAAAGACCATTGTGTCGATAACAGCCACTGAAGAATTCTCATGTGCAGTCTTGCCAGTGGAACTAGGAGAACCGTGGCAGACATCGAACCTAAAAGTTGCAGGACCATCCTGGCTGGGGCTTTGGATCTTGGAAGCAGGGCTTGGACTTGACCTTGTAAAGTTTGAATCCTTTCGGTAGGAAGGAAGACGTGCATCAATTTTGAGTCTATCTCTGCTCCTATGAACCTTATGCGCTGAGAGGGCAGCAAGACAGACTTTGACCAATTGAATGTAATTCCCAGGGAAGCACCCAGGGAGATGGTGGCTTTGAGGTTGTCTATTAGTAGATGCCTGGTGGTGGCAGTCAGGAGCCAGTCGTCCAGATAGGGAAACACTTGGAATCCGAGACTCCTCAGGTGAGCAGTCACTACTGCCAAACACTTGGTGAACACCCTGGGGGCTGTGGTGAGACCAAAGGGCAGTGCACAAAATTGGAAATGACTGTCTCCCAGGCTGAAGCGCAGATACCTCCTGGACGCCTGATGTATCTGTATGTGATAATAGGCGTCCTTGAGATCTATGGAGCACATCCAAACATCCTTCTCCAACAATGGGAGAATGGATTGTAAAGTGACCATTCGGAATTTGGACTTCATGACGGACTGGTTTAGTTTGCTGAGATCCAATATTGGTCTCAGGTCCCCTGTCTTTTTTGGCACTAAAAAGAACCTTGAGTAATTTCCGGATCCGATCTGGTCTGTGGGGACCGGTTGGATGACTCCTTTTTCTAGCAGCTTTGAAGCTTCTGCGGCTGCGATTTCCCTTTGACTGGGTGATGGGTCCAGGATTTTTTTGGACGGTGGGGGTGAGTGTGTGAAGGGAATGGTGTAACCTCCGGCAATAATCCGAAGCACCCATCTGTCCTGAGTGATAGACTCCCAGGCTTTTAGGTGCTTGGCAAGCGGCACCCGACTGGCTCCGGAGCAGCACAGCCGGGCAATCCCTCATGAAGTGTGGGAGGCTGAAGAGCCACGAAAGGACTCGCGGTCTCCAGAATTGCGGGGCCCTCTGCCGCCTCTGGGACGGCGTCTCCCAGAAAAATTTCCCCGTCCTCTGCCTCTGGAAGGGGAATCTTCCTGCTGTTGAGGAAAAAAGTCCGTGATTTGCGGAACCACATCTTCCCTCCTCCTTTAGCCTTGGGATAAGGCCGAAAGGGAGTGGAATAACGTGCACCTACGGCAGATAAAGTTTTCCCTCTTGCTCACAGCGGGTAAGAGTGTCTTTACCTTAGGTCCAAACAAAGAGGACCCATCAAAGGGCGTCGTGAAGGAAGACTTGAAGGCCTCCGAAATGACACAATGGAGCCAGGCTTGTCTCCGTGAGCCACGCCTGTGCCTGCGCTCTGCCCGCCCCTTGCCGCATATGAAATGAGCCTCATGGACGAGTTAGAAATCGAGGTAAGGATAGCCAACTGAGAGCTAACCGACTGGGCTAGCTGCTCAGGTAGGTTACCTGAGAGGGAATCTGACAGCTCCTTGACCAGATCCTCTGTAGCCTGGTAAAATGTGCCAAATAATTCAGGGACCGTAGTGTAAAGGCCGCTGAAGTCAGGGTGCTTCCCGTGCGGTCCATGCTCCTAGACTCCTTATTAGGAGGATGGACGGACGTTGAAGCCTCTGCCACGTCCTGTTGTGTAGCAGATGCCACCACCATGGCATCTACAGCCACGCCTTTGTCAAGAACTCCTTCTCGGGTGGGGCAGACAAAAATTTGTTAGGCGAGAAGGCACTGGTTCCACAGTATCTGGATGTTCCCACCCTCCGACAAACCAAATCCAGGAGCTCGTCGAAGGCGGAGACACCCAGGAGGGGAGGCTGAGCCCCAAAGGCCTTGAGAAGCACTGACTCATCAGCAGAGGGGGGTTTGGATATCCAGCCGCCTCATTGCTTAAGGATCTCTAAAATGTCTGCGAATGAGACATCATCCGAGGACGACTTTGGGGACCCCTCCGCATCATCAAGATCAGTGTCCGATGTAAGAGACTCGGGGGAGTCCACGTGCTTCCTCTTGCACGATCTCTTCCTTGGGGGCTCCTCCGAAGACAACTCCGAAGAACCCTCAGGAGGAGGGAACCCCAGTGGGGGTAACCTCAGGCCCCGGGGCTCTGCTGCCTAGGGACAGGGGAACTGCCAAAGACCCAGTCTCCACGCCCAGGGAAGGTGCCGGTAAAGCCGTAGAGATGGCCGAAGAAGACTTGGCCAAGGCACTCCTCATAGCTCTGAAAGCCGGACCCCCAGAATCCTGGGAGTGTCCGGTCCCGAGCCATGATAGCAGGCGGAAGTCCCGCAGCGAAGCACCGAGAGGGAGGCTCGGAACCGACAGCATAGGTCCCAGCGTCACCCCGGGTCCGGCCGAAGAAGTCCGTGCCAAACTCGGACCCGAAGGCGGGGTTGGAGTAAGGGTCGGAGCTGACCCTAGGATCTCCACCGGCTCCAACAGCACCTGCTCTGGCGGAGCCGGCGGTCGGAGGAGGAGCGGCAATGGAATGGGCTATCTGCTCCGAAGCCAATTGGGTCGGAGCGAAACAAATTTTTGAAAGACTGGGGACTGGAACAGTCTTTGGAGCACCCTGTCTATGTCCGAATCTGACATCCTCGATGACCTAGAGGAGACTGAGCGGGTTCGAGTTGGCCTCTCCAACGGCCCCAAGGGGCTAGGGGACCGGCTCGGCGACTCGATAACTATCGGCGCCGAAGGAATACACAAACCAGTTTCCATCGGTGCGAGGAGGACTTAGGCCGAGGAGGAAGTGTCTGAGCGGACAACCTTCATCGGCTCCGATACCAGTGGAGCCGATGAAGGTGACCCGCCTCTCGATGCCCCAGCCATCGGCTCTGAAGCCAGAGGAGTCGAGATTGGAGGCATCGAGGCAGACCGTTCCGCCCTCGGCTCCGAAGTCCTTGGAGCCGAAGGAGAAGACTGCCTATGTCTTTTGGCGGTCGGGTCCGACAGACTGGTCGGAGCCGACGCCCTTTTCTTTTTAGCAGGAGAAGGAGAGGATGCTAAAGCTTCTTCAAAAGAGGGTTTTATAAGGCCTTTCAATATAAGCTTATTTTTCCTCTCTTGGAGGACCCTCGAGGAAAAAGCGTGACACACGCTGCAGGACTCCTGCAAATGTTTGCTGCCCAAACAATATACACAGAGAGAGTGGTCATCCGTGATAATCATTTTAAAACTACATTTAGTGCACTTCTTGAAGCCCGAAGGCCTAGGAGCCTGAGACATTATAAGTAAAACTGAGCAACTCTCTCACAGACAAAACTCTGTTGGAATAGACTGACCCTACAAAGATTAACTTGCCGTTCACAATGATAGCCCGCAATTAAAATAAAGGCCAACTGAAGACATACAACAGTGAATAAATATATAAGGAATCAAAGAACCACTAAAGGTTCAAAAGGGATTAACTGACAGGAAAGGCCCTACGGAACAAGGGAGCCTGTAACCAGAACAAACAGCAATCACACACAAAATTTCCACAAAAAATTTCTCAAAACACACACAACAGCACAGAGTAGCTGTTAAAACAGCTTTTTGTGAAGAATTAGCAAATTTCTGACAGAAAAAGTTAGTGAAAAGACACTACTTAGCTCAGCCAGCTCGAGACCACATCTTTGCTAGTTAGCGGCAAATGAGATCTGGGGGACTGGTAGTGGTGCATCCTGGGATATAGTAAGCTCAGCCAATAAGAGACTTCGCTCTTTGGCATAAGCGTGCCGAGTCGGAGCCGAGGGATCGGCTCCGAACCCATCAGTCAGAATGTAGGCGAGATAGGATCACATAACATCCAGGTGATAGTGGATGCCTTTAGGCGACATGGTGCTTTTCTGCTGGAAGGGGGAAGAGGGAGATATGGCACATAGGATGTACATTTGGCACTAGATAGTTGAAGATGTGAATGCTGTGAGTGGCAACAGTAGGACATAGAAGCAGTGGTGCCACAAGGCCACTGACATGATCATATCTGCATACAGGAGAGCAGCTGCAGGAGGTCATGACCAGATGGTTACCAGGGAAGTGCCTGTAAGGGAACCACCACTAACACCCAATGAAGAGTTCCTGATGAATACCAGGGATCCACACAGCTCCCAAGAGAGTGCAGTACAGTATGTCGTGGATGTCGGAGCAATAGTTTCAGAGACAGCAAGCACATCCCAGGAGGACCTTCCAGATAGGCTTTGGTATCTCAACACATGAATACTGTTGTACAGTAAAACAATTAAAATTAATAAGTTACTTCTGTGTCACATGTATTTTTTGGGGGGATGGAATTGAAGATTGTTTCAATTATTAGCTTAAGTTGGAGCTGACAGCCATGTTCTTGTTGAAAGTATAGTTAATGGACATATAAAGGAGTAAAAGTATTACTCCTCTATTACAGTTAATTGCGAAGATGTTGCCCTTGCCTCTTGCTCAACTTCTTTCAGAACCACAGAACCATCTGGATTGCAGAGGAGAATCTCATTTGCAGATGGTAAGCCAAACACTTTTATGTCAGTACTGTTGACCAACTTCAGAACTATTTTAGTGTGTGCTGTTGATGTCAGACTTGTTGTGTGTATTGCTGTACTGTCTGTAATAGTGGCAGCCCTGTTACTTTGTTAGCATACATTGGGCTACAGTAGTGTAGATATTAATTGTTCCTGTGTCTATTGTTTTATATCACAGGTGATCATGACAGTGGGAGTGTGGGCCCTCTGCCACCTGTTGTCAGTGTATCAGCAGACTCTGATGATGATGGTGGCCAAACTGACGTATATTTGGGGGGGGGTGCAGAGGTTGAATCTGACACTGAGGTTGACATATAGCCATCCCCTGCGATTCTATTGGACACAGCCAGTAGGCCTATGACCTACCCATTCCAGTCAGCCCTCAAATATTGGACAGGTGGAGAGCAAGGCCATTGATCAAGGAAGTGTGGCTACTGTGATTTCATTGCCTGCTGACTCTGGCCATAGCCAAACTGCAAGCAAGGTGCCATTCAGTAGGGGTGATAAGGGTGCTCAGAGGGGGCCTGCTGTTCCTCCTCCACCTGTTACAGATGTCTCTTCCAGTGCCACTCAATATATGTTTAGGGCAATCATGGAGGCACAAGCAAGGTCCCATAGGTGCTCCAGACAAATGCTCAGGGTTCTAGATGAGGCACAGGCTGACATGAGTGACTGCCTCCAACGTGTTGCTGATTCATATTGGAACAAGGGTTGTCTGTGATGGAATGAAGGGGTGTCTGTCATGGACTGAACATGGTCTGTGATAAAACATCTGCTAGGAGGGGAACAGCATCCACATGGCCATAAGTCAGCCACATCTGCTGTCAGCTGATGTGGCCATGCCCGATCATCATAGTAGCAGTACTTCCACTGCTCCATCAGTGAGTGTGCTGTCCACACCCAGATCTGGCAGGTCATGGGGCCATGGTCCTGGGTATCCTTGTGAAGGGAACTCGTAGAGGAGACATCAGTCATGTTCAGGTAGCAGCAGTGTATCTGACCATGGGTGTGGGCATGCCAGTGCAACTCCTGGCAAAGCCAGTTCTCGTGTTCAGGAATGACAATGATGAACTGCCACCTCTACCATGCATGGCTCACATCTGTCCAACATACCAAGGTGTACAGCCAGTGCACAGCTTGGCTGTGTTCACAGACACAGACACACACACAACAGTTACTCGTTTTGTCTCACTGGCCATTTATTGATTTATCCAAATATCTGCCTGCTTCTCTTTTCTAGTCACACATACTCACTGAACTTTTGTGTCAGCCTAGCTTTCCTACCCTCCACACAACACCCTGTGCAAATGATAACTGTGCCATGTCCTTGTTTTCTATCTTTTGGATTCAGGGATACATAAGCTTTGTGTCTGATGCTCAGGGTGCACAGCTAACTTAGTGCTTAGTATAGCTGCATTTGTGCTGTTGAACTGGTCATTGTACCTTTGACTTATATTGGCCTTGGAAAGTTAGACAGTTGATAGCATCAAAATTTCTCAATTTTATAGTGAATGATCATGTGAAGGTTGTGAAGTCAGAAACTGCAATATGTATCGTTACTTTCTAACTTCTCCCTCTAATGATTTTTCTGCACAAATGTATGGTGCTATACTGATGGCATGTAGTGATCATCAGTACTTCTGAGAGGTATGACAATGTGAATCTTTGATGCCTGAGGCCTACTACTTGGTAATGGACACATACAAGTCAAATAAGTCCCTACTGTCGCATGATAATGAAATTTCTGTACAAATCTCCCACCTTTTACTTGCTTACTGTACCAAGTAATGAAATACAAGGATATGCCACACATTCATATCTGAGTGACACCTCTAGGCGCACATGTGGTTAACTCCTACTGATGCCTCTAGGCATCAAATATTGCTTGTTCATATTTGCATCAGTAATTCCAAAACCATGCTATGCACACGGTTTTACAAGATTTCATTTTAAAGCTTACACAATGGCAAACACAAATGCATTAATATTTGACCTCTGTCTAGTGCAGATAAACAGATATTAACTGTTGTTTTTATCATTTTATAGATATAATTTTCACATTTTTCTAAATATCTCAGCAACCAAGTAACACACACACACACACACACACACACACACACACACACACACACAAAACTCCTTAGCATCAAACGAAAGCTCTCAGTTAGATTAATGCTGCTGACAGTAAGTGTGTAACTTGAGTGGTTGCTGAGATAGGTGTTTACAAAATATTACAAATGTAACAGTCACTTTGTTCACTGTGACTTATACAATTCGGTTTAAAACCAAGAATCTAAAGAATACTACCACTATAAAAATAGTTTGTGCTGAAGAAGTTGCCATTTTTGTACTTCTTTCTTAGTCCCGGTGGTTCCAGAGATATGGACATTAGTTTGAAATGTGAGGGCATAATTTGATTCTGTCAAAAGGCTTACGAGCCATCCACTGGAAATTACAGTGCAAACTTCCTGAGTTCCATTGAAGTAAAGAGTTAAACAATGCATTCCAGGTTCAGAACTTACCCTTGTAAATGCAGAAGTTACCACAGTTTTAGTTCAGGGCTGACTGTGTCTGATGCAAACAGTACATAGCCAATACATGGGGAGGTGACGGTTGTGTGAGTTACCTGGCATCAATGTTACTATATGTAAGCGAGTAGGAGGAAGGTTTTAGGCCCCTAGGTAGTGAGTGAGTGAGTGAGTGTGCTATGCGTTGCCTCTTTGCCAGTGTAAGGTCATACTGAGCCTGCCTACTTCTGCTTACACCCATAGCATCTGCTGGTTTTCCTTCTGACTCCTCCTCTGCCTGTGGTGACCTTGGTATTGGTGGTGGGATATGTGTCCCTTCCCCTTGCTGATCCAAAGCGGTTTCCACAGGATTATGTTGTGTAGCATGGCACATATTGTAAATATTTCTGTACATGTCCATGGATTGTACTGCAGGGCTCCCCATACGTATCTAGGCACTGGAACCATGACTTCAGCAGCTCAAACATATGCTCTATGATATTTCTGGTTGAGAGTGTGCCTCAGTATGGCATTCTTCCATGGGTGCGTGTACATTTCTGATGGATGTCATCAGCCACAGTCCCGGTGCATATCCTGAATCCCCCAGTAAATGACCCTATGGGATATCTCCCCTAGCAAACATCTGGTACAGTTGAGAGGCATGCCAGATATGTGACTCATGGTAACTGCCAGGGCTGCCAGCACACGATTCCCTTGGCATTACACACAACTTGGCACTTGACAGAGTGGTAGCCCTTTCTGTTAATGTAGATCCTACCCTGTTCCTTGGGTGATGCCATAATTTCTGTGTGTGTGCAATCTATGGCACCAAAAACTTCAGAGTAGTGGGCTACATGGTAAAACACCTGCATATTTCTAGAACCATCCTCAGAACTATGGGGAAAATATATGTGGTCACTGGCATACTGGAGCACAGCATTCAGGAATTAATGGAGGATCCTGGATGCTGATGCCTGTGACACCCCCAGCATGCCCCCCATTGGTTACTGAAAGGTACCTGTAGCTACGATTCTAAGGGGTATACATGCCTTTTATCTCCACTGGGACAAGTTCCCCTCAGTTGGCTATGGCTCGGATTTGAGGATGGCAGAGATCACACAGTTCATGTAGTGTGACCCTGTCCAGCCTGTAGTGCTCTACAATTTCTATGTCATGTAGGTTGTGAACATTTAAATAGGGCCTGAAAACTCTTCTTATCGGTCTAGGCCTATTGCCAGCAGCAGGAGCACTGGCTTTGTCCTGTAGCACATACAAATAAATTAAAGCAGCAGCATCCCATACCATTCTGTCTGTGTAGACTCCTTTCTGTGGCTGTATTCCAAAAGTTTTGGAATTTGCAGGAAAAACCAGCACGGAGTCTACACGGATGCTTTACAGATCGCTGAATAGCTCCACCATGTTGGATTGGTTGAGTAGCATACAATTCAGCTGCTTATGCTGTAATTAGCATGCCATGGTGTTTACCTTGTTTACACAGGGTAGCACAGCACCTTTACACGGCACTTACAGAATCTGAGTTTTGTTGCAACCGTGTAGGGTTTACTGAATCCTCCTTCCAGGCTGATACATACTGAATCCCCTTAAAATGACAAGAGTAGCTACGTACATAATTAAAGTTGATTTTCTTGTTTGTACTGAGGGATCCTTCTTACCAACTGCAGGATTTTGCTCAGTACTAATTTCATACCCAGTTCAGATGCATACACTTGACAGCTCCAACATGCCACCAACTTTGAATGATCCAATGAGGTGGAGCTTAAGTCATTCACTCCCATATGTGCAACAATCAGGTTATATTGTACCTGGAATTTTGTGACCTGAGGTCCTTAATGACACAGGGAATCTCAGCACCTGACAGACTGGAGTTTGGGTACAGATTTTTTAACTCTGCAAGCATAAGAGATTTTTGCATTTACAGTATATGGATGCTGCAGAGGTGTGGTTGAAGGTAATAAGACAGTGTTAAAACCACTGCATGCTATTGGTTGAGAGAGGGACATCTTTGGTTTAGTTAAGTATTTACATCTCTCACAGACAGAGTCATTTAAGTTAATTAGGAGTTTAGTTTCAGGGAGCATGAGGTAGTTATTACACTGCCTTAGAATATCATGTGCTAGAAGACAACAGGAGGAGGATCAGCCTGTTGCCTCCCCATGAGGAAAGTACAGTTGTGTACACTTACCATAAATGTAGATGTTCGAGTGTATTCACTGTTGCAGTCATTACATTTGGGTAATCCTGCTGGCAGGTTGCCCTCAGTCAGCCTGAATTCCAAAGTCCTGGGTCCTGCGTCAGCTGCTTTCGCCCCCTCCCTGATGTCAGGTCATTAGGGGTACAAAGGAAGCACCCGACACCATTTTCTTTAGTTTTTCTTGCCCCAGATGTCAGGTGCCCCTAAAAGGGTTGCCAAAATTTATATATGTATAATTACATGCACCAATATAAAATTTACCTTCATCTACAAGCAAATACACCACATAGGTTGTATAAATCAGAGAAGGAAAGATAGGTTTCATCAAAAGGAAAGGGGGATGGCAGGCGGGTAACCAGGACTGCAACAGTGAATACACTCGAACATCTACATTTATGGTAAGTGTACACAACTGTACTATGTTCTTCGTGTTTCACTGTTGCCGTCATTACATTTGGGTAGAGTCCCAAAGCCAAGGTTGGGAGGCTGGAGCTAAACAGCAGTAGGAGTGGCTATGAGGCCCTGCAGAACTGCAGTGGCACAGCCTGCCCTGGATTTAGAGTAGACTGGCAGATGATAGTGCTTTGTAAAGGTGTGCACTGAACTCCAAGTAGCAGCCTCTAAAATGCCCTTGGTAGGTACTCCCCTGAGAAAGGCTGCTGAAGTGGCTGCAGCTCTGGTTGAGTGTGACCTAATGTCCTTAGGTACTGGCTTGCCATGGTGTACCCATAGCAGAAACGAATGCAGTGCCCTATCCACTTTGAAATTGTCTGCTTTGAGATAGCCTTTCCTTGTGATCCTGCAGCATATGTCACTAGTAATTGCTCTGTCTTTCTGAAAACTTTGGTTCTGTCCAAGTAGAATCTAAGCTGTCTGTGTACGCCCAAAGAATGCAGAATTCACTCCCCCTTGTTCTGTGGATTTGGATAAAAGGTTGGCAGGTTAATAGTTTGGTTGAGAGCCACACTGGACACCACCTTAGGCATAAATGTTGGGTTTGTCCTCAGAGAGACCCTGTCTGGATAAAAAATGATAAAAGGTTCCACAGCCATGAGTGCCTGTAGCTCTGAAACTCATCTCGCAGAAGTTATTGCTAGGAGAAGAGCTGTTTTCCAAGATAAAAACTTTATATCAGCAGTAGCAGCTGGCTCAAAAGGAGGCAGGGTGAGTTTTTCCAAGACATCGTTGAGGTCCCATGCAGGCAATGGTGATCATCTTGGAGGTCTTAAACTTTTGGCTCCTCTGAGGTACTGCTTTAATAAGGGATGAGAAAAGATTGGTGGCTTTACATTGCAATGAGCCGAAATGGCAGAGGCATGAATTTTAATAGATGAAAAATATAGGCCTTTGTCCAACATCTCAGTTAAGTATTGCAAAATCTGAGGAATATTTGGCACAGCTGTATCAGTTCCTTTTGCCTGGTTCCAAGCACAGAATCTCTTCCATTTTCCAGCATAAGATTTTCTAGTACTAGGCCTTCTGGCTTCCAAAATGACATCCATCACAGCTTTACTGAGAGGTATGATTTGTATGACTATATTATTAGCCATGCTGCCAGGTTTAAAGTTCTGAGTTGGCTGTTTAGGATCTGACTGTTTTGCTGGGACAGTAGATGAGATATTTGAGGTAAGGTCCAAGCTGGGCATTGAGACAAGCTCCTTAGTACTGGATACCAGTACTGGCGGGGCCAGTCTGGGGCAATCAGTATCATCTTTGGCTTCTCCTGTCTGACCTTTAGGAGTACCTTGGAGAGGACAGGCAGAGGGGGAAGTGCATATACTGATAGGTTTGTCCAGTTGAAAGATAAGGCGTCCAACTTTCCATGCTTGTCTGTGATAAATCCTTGTGCAGAATCTTTTTAGTTGGTAGCTGTGAGGGGAGGTAAATAGATCTATGTCCGGGCATCCCCATTTCCTTGTTATCATGCTGAAGACTTGTGGCTCCAGGTGCCACATGTGGGGATCCATGAGGTTTCTGCTTAGTTCATCTGCCAGAGTATTTTTCCTTCCTGGCAGGAAATGTGCCTGCAGATGTACTTGGTAAGTCAATGCTGTGTCCCACAAAGTCATGGTTAGTCTGCAAAGGGGGTAAGAATGCGTGCCCCCCTGCTTGTTTATATACCACATGACCGTGGTGTTGTCTGCCTTTATCAGTAGTTGTCCTGGATGAAGTAGGTCCTTGAAGGCTGTCAGGGCATTTTGAACTGCTAGCATCTCTTTTTGATTGATATGTAGATGCATTTGGTTTGAGGTCCATGTGCCCTGAATACATCTTCCTGCCATGTGGGCCCCCCCAGGCATAATCTGATGCATCCATTGTTAGTGTCTGTCTGGCTGGGGGTAATGTGAATGGCTGTCCCTTGTTTTGGTGACAATCCTTTGCCCACCATCGAAACTCCTGTTGCAGGCAGGGAATGAGAGTAATCCTAGGCATGTTATAAGTTTTTTCACAACCGCCAGATGCTGTAGAAGAATGTCCTTGTTCTCTGCTTGAATTAAACAGTCATCCAAGTAAGGGTATATTTGTATTCTTCTGTCTGCAAAATGCAATTACTGGTGCCATGCACTCTGTAAAGACCCTGGGCGCAGCAGATAAGCCAAAGGGCAGTGCAGAGAATTGGTAATGCATTGAGCCAGCCTTGAATCTGAGGTATCTTCTGCATATTTGTCTGATTGGGACATGCAGGTATGCCTCTTTTAGGTCTAAAGTCACAAGCCAAGCATTCTTTCCCAGCATGGGCAGAAGCTGCTGCAAAGTCAACATCTTGAATTTTGGTATATCCAGGAATGTGGTCAAAATAGATAGGTCCAGTATTGGCCTCCAGGCCTTGTCCTTTCTGGGTACCAAGAACAGTCTTGAGTAAAATCTTTGTCCCTGCTCTTGCTCTGGTACTTGTTGAATGGCCCTCATGTTCATGAGGGATGAGACTTGTTTTTGTGCCTCTGCCCATTGATTTTTTGGCAGATCTGGCCAGCCGTTTGCCTTTGGAAGGGTATGGAAATGGAACTTGTAGCCTTGTGACACGATATTTAGGACCCACTTGTCCTGGGTTATAATGTGCCAATTTTGAGAAAAAAGTGCTAATTTTCCCCCTAAGGGCACTGCCAGGAGAGAAGTGCTTGGTGCAGGCAGGGGGAAGTCATTGGGACTGTTTCCTGTATGGTTGTGATTTGTCTTCTCCAACTTTGGAGGTAGAAGCCCCCCATTGCTTTGAGCGGTATGAACCTTGCATCTGGGATCTGCCTCTAGGGCATCTGGATCTGTCCCTTTGAGGTCTGTCTGACCCAGGAAAGGACCAATTCTTTGTTGGCCAGTGTCTACTAAAGCTAGGTGGCTGTACTTGTAAAAAATCTTTGACCATTTGCATAGATTTAGCTTTGTCCTCCATTTTCTTTAACACCTCTTAAAACCAAACAAAGTATCATGCTGTAAAGGTGCATCTAATAATTTAACTTTAACAGGATCAGGCAGATTTTGTTCCTTTAACCAAGCATGCCTCCTAATTACAGAACCTGTAACTGCGGCCATGCAGGAGGCCTCTAAAGAACCAAAAACACATTGCAAAGTATGCTTTCCAACTTGTTCAGCTGCATGCAATAAATCCTGCATTTCCTTGTTTTCTGCACATTCAGAGTTTAACAAAATTTTCTGTTTAAGCAATGCCATGACATGTTGCTGATATTTGAGCATATGAAAATGACAGTTTAAGACCCTTATAGCCAAGGTAGGCGATGCGTAAACCTTTTTTCCCCATCTATCCAGTGCCCTAGAATCTCTGTCAGAGGAGGTAGGATTTTTTGCAGCGAAAGCCTTAACTCCTTTGGGACCCTGAGAAATAGTTTCTGGGTCTGCAGCAGGGGTTTTAAAAAGGAATTTATGAGAGTCAGGGACCCTGTAATATCTGCCAGGCTTAACAGGAGCTGGAGGTAAGGAGTCAGGGGTAAGACTAGACTCCGAAAACACATCATCTACAATGTCTAACAGGTGGAATGGCTAGTGGCTTGTGCTGAGGTAGTAAAAGAATATCCCTGAGCCTCTTTTTAGATTCTGAAAAATCTTGGCTCTCCCAGTGGAAACGCTCCCTTCATGGTATGTAAGGTTTCCCCAAAAGAATAGTCCTCTGGAGGAGAAGCTGAAGGTATAGATTCTTCAGCATCAGAATCCTCATAGGGGAGAAGAGAATATTCCTGATCAGAAGAGGAATCAGAAGAAATGGAAACCTGATCTGAAGATTCATAGTCAGTCTCTTGCCTAGGCCTCTTATCAGGAGGGGGATGAGAACCCCTGATCAAGGTAATCAAGTATTCGGCCATTTTGAGCATCTGTTTTTTGGGCATAGAGGCCTGACCAAGTGGCTGTTGAATTTGTTTCTTTGCTTTAGAAGGTGCTTTAGTCTTTGCCTTTGAAGCTGAAGTCGGTTTGATGTAAAGATGTTTAGGTCTGAATACACCCTCAGAAGCCGGTGCCTGCTCAGTGGCTCCAGACTCATCTGAAGGGATAATATCCGAGGCTCCAATACCTTGAGTTTCCAGTGGCATGGCCGACTCCACATGGGAGTCGGTAGCGGCCTGCGACTCTAAAGTAGCGGGCGTCAGGGGCTGCGAAAGCACCTCACTGAGGACCGGCGAACCGGCGACTGGCTTAGCAGTAGCTTCATCGTCGGTTTAGGGCCTCAGTTGTCTATCTCTTTCCTTTTCTTTGTGTTTTTTGTGAACTCCGGTAGTTGGATGGCTATCCGACAACATTTCTGGATAATTAAACCGGCGTCCAAAATAGTTTAAAGCAAAATCATACCGACGCTTAATAGTGCGTTGGTTAAATCTAGCACAAAACCGACAACCAGAAACATTGTGATCAGGGCCTAGGCAAGGAATACAGTAAGAGTGAAAAACCTTATGAGGTATTTGCTTTCCACAAGAAATACAATTATTAACTTTTTCTGACATCGGTCTGAGACAAGAAAAAAGTTTCCCCAACAGGGTACTTAGCTTTATTGAAGACTTCGGATCTGAAACTCGAACACGAAAATCTCAGGATTCGGCCGACCAGCACTTACGAACTGCTTCTGCTTCGGGCACCATGCGGCACAAAAGACTAAAGAAAATGGCGTTGGCTGCTTCCTTTGTACCCCTGACTACCTGACGTCAGGGAGGGGGCGACAGCAGCTGGCGCAGGACCCAGGACTTTGGAATTCAGGCAGACTGAAGGCAACCTGCCAGCAGGCTTACCCAAATGTAATGACTGCAACAGTGAAACACGAAGAACATCAGTGCTCCAATGTGATGAAGGTTAGTGAAGATTACAAGAGGGAGGGGGAAATAATACAGGGGGATGTTTTTTGGGATGTAGAAATGCAAGACCATGCAGATAAGAGAAGGATCCTGTAAATCAGCTCAAGTCAGCTCACTTCAGATCAAATTCATGCAGCTCAGCACAGCACAGTGAATGGCATTTTGGCAGAGCAGAAGTAGATAACTCAATCACAGAAGTTAGAAGGTACCCTTTCAACAGTCTAAGGAGAGAAAACTTTGTTTTGGAGATCTTTTTCACTCCCGTTTGGTTCATCCTATGTCCCTTTCTACCCTGTGCTGCCATCCACTGCCAGGCCTACCAGCACTGCTTTTATTACCCCAGTCTCATTCACTGGGGCAGGTCACAGAGGTTAAGGCCATCCAGGGGGATCCACTGGACACCATCAGCTGAATGGGGTTACTTTATGCCACTTACCCCATGACTCCCCTTCCCTATCACTCTCTGTGTTAGTGTCTGACCGATGGTTATGCAATGGGGAAATGCAGCATATTGGCTTGCCTCTGCAGCAGCTCAGCCATGTCCACAACCCTAGCCCCTCTTTGGAACATAATTCCCAGCCTCCAACACAGATCATCACAGGAAAGGACCATGACAACTCCCTCCAACCAGGGATGGCAACGCCCATCCCTCCCTGCCACTCAGTCAGTCATCCAAGCCACTAAATCAACCTGGGTTGACTGGGTCATAGGGCTTTTGCCTTCTACACCTCCAGAGAAACTAAGGAAAGAGAATTTAATTCCACGCACTACCCACTATGCAAGTACAACTACCACTGTGCTATGCTCAGCACAGCTCTGCACAGTAAGTATTAACCAAGAAAACAAAATAACCAATGAAAAACAACTGAAATTTGAGGCTCACAAGTGCTATAAGCTTTACAGGACCTGTAGTACAAGTAGCTCAAATCACTACTCAAATTCAAGACACCACTATAGCAAGCCAAACAGATTACTAAAGGTGAAAAAAAAGCAGAAACAGTATCAGTTAATGCAAAAACAGCTCTAAATGGCAATATCGGTTAAACAGCTTAAATGTAGTCAGGAAAAAAAGTATTTTTCCTGGCATGTTCTCCGACATGTGTGTTAATCATGGTGTGCAGGCCTTTGTAGTCTTATCAAAAGACAAGGCTGAGCTACACTCTGTACAGTAAGTATTAAACAAGAAACACAATAAAATGAAAAAAAAGTAAAATCAGTAGCCCAAGTGCTATAAACTACTTGGGACCTGTAGTGATTAGTTTATCTGATGTAGACCAAATCACTACTTAAATCTAAGTTGGCCACTACACCACACCAAGCAGATAACTCAAAGCAGAAAATCGTCATCTTTCAGCTGTTCCCAGTAGGGGTCACCACAGTGGTCATCTGTTTCCATTTCTTCCTGTCCTTTGCATCTTGCTCTGCCACGCCAACCAACTGCATGTCCTCTCTCACCACATCCATAAACCTTATCTTAAGCCTTCCTCTTTTCCTGTTACCTGGTAGCTTCATCCTTAGCATCTTTTTTTCCAATATACTCAGCATCCCTCCTCAGCAGATGTCCAAACCTAAGTAATCTTGCCTCTCTGGCTTTGTCTCCAAACCTTCCAACCTGGGCTGACCCTCTAATATACTTATTCCTAATCCTGTCCACCCTCGTCACACCCAGTGCAAATCTTAACATCTTTAACTCTGCCACATCCAGCTCTGACGCATGCCTTTTTGTCAATGCCACTGTCTCCAACCCATATAACATAGCTGGTCTCACTACCCTCTTGTGGACCTTCCCTTTCACTCTTACTGGTACTAGTCTGTCACAAATCACTCCTGACACTCTTCTCCACCCACTCCATCCTGTCTGTACTCCCTTCTTCACTTCTTTTCCACACTCACCATTACTCTGAACTATTGATGCCAAGTATTTAAACTCATCCACCTTCACCACCTCTACACCTTGCATCCTCACCATTCTTCTATCCTCCCTCTCATTCACACACATATATTCTGTCTTAGTCCTGCTGATCTTCATTCCTCTTCTCTCTAGAGCATATCTCCACGTCTCCAGGGTCTCCTCCACCTGTTCCCTACTCTCACTACAGATAACAATGTCATCTGCAAACATCATAGTCCACGGGGACTCCTGTCTGATCTCGTCTGTCAACCTGTCCATCACCATTGCAAATAAGAAAGGGCTCAGAGCTGATCCTTGATGTAACTCCACCTCCACCTTAAACGCATTTGTCACTCTCACCACTGTCACACTACCCTCGTACATATCCCTGTACCACTCTTACGTACTTCTCTGACACTCTCGACTTCCTCATACAATACCACAACTCCTCTCTAGGCACCCTGTCATATGCTTTCTCTAAGTCTACAAAGACACAATGCAACTCCTCCTGACCTTTTCTGTACTTCTCCATCAACACACGCAGAGCAAACATCGCATCTGTAGTGCTCTTTCCCAGCATGAAACCATACTGCTGCTCACTAATCGTCACGTCCCTTCGTAACCTAGCTTCCACTTCTCTTTCCCATAACTTCATGCTGTGACTGATCAATCTAATCCCTCTGTAGTTACTACAGCTCTGCACATCACAGAAAATAAAAAACAGAATTATTCATAGTACGAAATAAAATGCAGAAACAGTGTCGATTGATGCAGGAAACAGTTCTAAATGGCTACAACAGTTAGGCAACTTAAGTGCAGACAGAAAATAATGTCTTGGCTTTTTCTCCAATTTTAAAAATCAAACTGTTAGTCAAACACAGGCTGAGCTATAGTCTGCAAAGTAAGTACAAAACAAAAAAAATCAATGAAAAACAAGTAAAATTTAAATCCCAAGTGGTATAAGCTATCTAGGACCTGCAATAAGTCTAACTCTCGCTTAGATCAAATCCAAGATGGCCACTATACCAAGCCAAACAGATTACTCAAAGTAGAAAATAAAATGCAGAGTATGTCAAGGCAATGCAAAAACAGATATAAATAGCTATACAATTTAGGAACTTAACTGCTGACACAAAAAAGAAAAAGTACTTTTCATGCCTTTTCTCCAGTTTTAAAAATCCAGTAGTCAAACACTGAGTGCATATGGTGCAGGCCTCCACAATCTTATTAAAATAATTTAAATGATTATCCTTTAAAAAGAATATAATACATGCTAGAATCTGTTGTACTACCTCTTGCTAAAGACATTAACATTTTTATACTATGTAACTTTGCTTAAACCAGACTGAACTATTACGTGGATACATTTTCGATGATGTTTTCTGTTAAGGGACACCCCTGGTAGCACTTCATAGAATTTCACTGTAGTGTTCTCTGGTATTTTCCTTGAAAACAGTTTCTCTTGGGTGACTATCCATTTTTTTATTGTGGAAACTCTGAAGAAACATTGTTTTCAGTAATGCTTTTTGAGATAATGTGCATGTGTGTGTACATGTGTGTGATGCAAACCAAACAACATAGTGGGTGTGAATTTCAAACATAATTTTCTTTCAGAAAACAATGTAATTCAAAAATAATTTATACACATAATTTAAGTTCAAAATATACAAGTAGCATATTAAAACTGTTTACATTTTTTTCTGTATAAACATGTAATTAACAAAAATATCTTTTACTACCCCTGTTTGTACTGCACTACTCCTGGACTTTTAGAGGCTTCTAATCTATATGAAGGAGAGCTGCATAAGTTCCACTTACCTGTAACAATATATGTTCATAGAACACACTACCTTACTAGCATATGTGTAATAGTACCATTTTACCCTCCCTCTGGCATTCTGTCTAAGCTCAGAACTCCTTCCACTGCCTGCCTGTCTCTGAGGGTGAAGGACCAATCACCTGACAGGACCAGGACAGCCCTTCACACTCACAGACAGGACCCATTTAGTTTTCTAGGGTCTACAAAACAGTAGATGGAAACACAGGCTTTTGTGAGTGCCTATTGCACCAAACCAAATGCCATATACACACAACAAAATAGATTGCTGAACTACCACACATCCAACTACATAGTACAAGAGCTGCCATCTCCATACATTCATTTTTTTTTTTTTTCAAATACATTTTTTATTTTTCAAAATATAAACCATGCATACATATGAAAGTAGAAACAATAAGAATCACTCAAATATTGATTTACATAGTGGTTTCAGAAATTATTAATTAATACAATACAAAGCCATGGAAACAGATTTACATTGAAAAGAAAATGAGAGTAAACACAACCTGAGGTATGCATAGTACCTAACTAGTAACAAGAACCTAAAAAAAAACAGTTTTTACAATGCTACCGTGACTAAGCATAAACAGTGTCGCAAGATAAAAGACCAAATATAAACAGCCCCATTTGTGTCATACAATAAAAGAAACATAACCCTTGAACAGACTTAATGAGTATACAGGAAGTTTTGTGTAGTAACTTAAAATTTTAATCACCCATAATTACCTCAAACAAGCCCTTCCAAAGTTTACTGAAGTAGGCTCTCTTCTTAGGTCCAATTATAATAAATTTCTGAGCAGAGATATATCTGATAGCCATATCTTTAAATCCCGGCCAAGACATCTTAGTACGATCTAACCAGTTATAAGTGATGTAAAGTTTCATGAGGGAACATAATATTATTAGAGTATGGAGGTGTAGTTTAGGCAAACTAGGAGGGGGGATGTTTAAGATAGCCATTTCCCATGAGAGGGTAGAACTATAATATCCCATTTTTTTGAGACGCACTTTGAGAGAACACCATAATTTATGGGAGTGGTTGCAGTGCCACATAATATGAAATAAATCAGCTCTCAACACAGGACAACATGTACAGATAGGAGAGTGATTAGGATCAAATTTGTTCATTATTACCGGGGTATAATAGGAGTTATTATTTAATATCAGTTGAGTGTATAGGAGTTTTTTGAAGGGAGATAATTCTAAAGTAGTTTTTATAGCTAGTAGTTTTTGGTCCTCTGAAATGGGAGAGTTCTGATTATCCCAATATTTGGAGAAAAGACAGTTACTTTTGTGTAAATATGGGAGTAATAATTTGTATGATGAGGGAATTGTTTTTTTTATTGTTAGAGATTGTAGTTATGATTAAGTTTAATTTATCAATTGCCTGAGAATCAAAGAAGAGACTATTAGTTTGCGAGGTTGTAATTTCTCTTAGTTGACGGAGAATAACAGTGTATTTTTTATTGACCTTAAGGATTAGACGTAACTCGGCAAGAGACATAGAGTTATGTTTAATAATATCCCATATTTTCAGATCTTTGATGAGAGGGAATTCAGTAAGATCTATCATCCTGTTATTAATTTTAAGATTTGGATTGAGGTGTATAGGTTGAAGCAAAGGAAGAGTGTGTTGAAGATTGATGTCTTTAATCAATTTTTGGAATAATTTTATCTTGAATTTCAGTAAGGGGGATAGTTTTGAGCTATTTAAGGAAGTAGGTGATAAAAAAGGAATAGCCTTAGGGTTAATTTTATTAGAGAGGATGTGTCTGTGCCACATCTTGAGCCACGCTGGATAATGGAGTTGAGCTTTACTATTCCAGTTTGCGATGGACCATAATTTATTAGAGCAAATGATCACGTAATAGAGGTGAAAGTTTGGAAGACCCACCCCACCCTTTTCCTTTGGTAGACTTAATTTGGAGAAGGAAATCCTAACATTCTTAGGGAACCAAAGGAATTTCGCTAAAGCTTTATCAATTTGTGAAAAAAGATTGTTTGAAATAATTATGTTTGTCGCACTAAATTGATATAGAAGTCTGGGTAAAATATTCATTTTGACGATAGCTACTTTTGAGAGAAATGTTAAATTTAGTAGCTTCCATCTTTGAAGATCTTGACATATGGTAGACCATGATCTAAGCAAATTATTTTGAAGCATGGAGGCTTGGTTATGTTCAAAGTTAATGCCAAGGTATTTAAGAGCGTATGAAATATGAAAGGAAGATTGAGGGATTTTTTATTGTTAACTTGATAACCAGAAGCATTAGAAAAAGCACTAATGGCATTTATGATTTTAAGTAGATCTGAGTTAGGAAGTTGAAAGTAGAGATTTAAATCATCAGCAAAAGCAGATAGTGCTACTTGTGTGTTGAGAATTTTTGGTATAGTATGGTGCGTATTTTGAGTAATGTATAGAAGAAATGGTTCAAGAAATAAATTAAAGAGAAAAGGAGAAAGTGGACAGCCTTGTCTTGTACCATTAGTAATCAAAATCAATTCAGATCTTTTTTTATTAATATATAGATAGGTGTATGAGTTTGTGTAAAGAGTTCTGATCATATCAGAGAAAATCTTAGGTATATTAAAATGTGATAACGTAGAAAACATAAAGTCCCAATTAACTCTGTCGAATGCCTTCGACGCATCTAAGGTTAGGGCATACAATGGATTTTTCTCTTTTTTAGTAAACTGAATGAGACTATCCACAGTTAGTGTATTATCCCATGTATGTCTATTGGACATAAACCCAGCTTGATCCATTGAAAATATATATGGTAAAACCTGTCTAAGTCTGTTAGCTAAAATAGCTGAAAATATTTTGATATCAACATTTATAAGCGAAATAGGTCTGTAGTTATGCGGGTCTGTTTTTTCTAGATTGTTCTTTAGAAGTAAGATTGTTTTTGAATTGTTCCAATGTATGTCAGAGATTCCATTCTTTATAATGAAATTAAAAACTTTTAAGAGAATGGGGGCAATTTTTGGACAAAAAGTTTTGAAGAAATTGGTAGTGAAGCCATCTGGGCCAGGGGATTTGCCTACTTTAAGATTATTGATAAGATTTTTAATCTCTTGAATAGTAAGTGGAGATGATAAGAAAGATGCTTGATCAGGATTAAGAGATGGAAAAGTGATGGAATTGAGAAATGTTTCAATCTGTGTTTTGGAGGGGTTGTGGGAGTTCTTGCTATAAATATCCGTATAAAGGTCCTGAAATAGTTGAATTATCTCAGAGTCTGATTTATATATTTTCCCCTTGTATTGAAGAATAGAGATTGTAGGAGGGCCATTATTGTTTTTGAGTATTCTAGAAAGAGTTCTAGAGGGGATTTGTGCCCATTCGGAGTAGATTGCAATTTGTTTTTGTTCCTGCAGCGAGAGGTTTTGTAAGTGAATCTCGAGTAGATCTTTATGCATTGCGTTAATCAGTTTCTCTAGCTCAGGGTCAGGATGTATCTTTAGTTTTCTTTCTAAGGAGGCTAATTTTTGGACTAGGTTTGTTTCCTTTTCTTTATTAAGTTTGTTATAGAAGGAGGCTTTGCTGATCAGGTATCCTCTTAATTCAGCCTTGCAGGCAGCCCATTGTATGTCTAACGCAATTTGAGATTTTTCAAAGTTAGCACATAGTTCAAACAGTGAATTGTTGATTCTATTTATAATCTCCTTATGTTTTAGAAGGTTATTGTTGAGGGACCAGTTTATATGAAGAGAAGTAATACGTGTGAAAAGGATCATAAGGGATATTTTAGCATGGTCAGATAGAAGCCTAGGCTCACATTTTAATGTGTTTTTAAACCTAGAGAAAAACTTAGAGATTAAAAAGAAGTCTAGGCGTGACCATGATTTATGGCAATTAGAGTAAAAAGTGTACATGTTGTCCCTAGATGAGTCAATACTGAAAACGATGGTGTCCATAAGATTAAAGTCAGACATTAGTTCCTCAAGGGCTATGGAGGCTTGGGAGTTGTATGAGACAGACTTACTAGTACGGTCTAGGCTGGGGTTTATCACTGCATTCCAATCCCCTCCTATTACAAAAAGGTGGTTCTGAAATGAGCTAAGAATATTATAAATTTCTAAGATGAATAAATGTTGTTGGGTACATGGACCGTAAATGTTCAAAAATAAAACTGGTTTAGTAAAATCCGGTAAGATGGACGTAAAATAGCACCACCTGCCCTTTTTGTCTGAATTACATTCATTTATAGCACCCTGAAATTGTTTCTTAATTATAATGGCTACTCCCTTAGAGTTTGAGCTATCTCCACTCGCTATTATAGTCCTAATCCATTTTCTGTTGGATATTTTTCCCCACCCCTCTTTTGGAAGGTGCGTCTCTTGAAGAAAGCAAATATTGGCCTGAGATTTGAAAATAAGATGCAATAATAAATTCTTTTTTACAGCGTTTTGTAGACCTTTAACATTCCAGCAATCTAAAAACCAACTACTGATTTCCCTGATTTAGTTAAATATATTTAGGTAATGAAAAAAATTGAGAAATTAATATTGTATCTGTATGTAATAAGAATTGTTCAGAGGGGGTTACCTTTGGGCTTATAATAAGAAAGAGAACGCAAGACAATATTGACACTTATCCTTACAGAGAAATTATCAATGCAGGAAAAAGTAGCATACAACTTCTTCTGACTATCCCCAGTGCCTAACCACCCGTACTCCTTGTATGAAGAAGTATATAAACACACACACAAATGCAAAAACATTCCTGTACATATATACAAAAAATAACACTTCCAAAAAAACATCACCCTAGAGTAGTTGCAAAAAACACCCACTGAGCTACCACAATTAGATAAGAGTTTGGATATTTTATGGCATATTCCTGAGTTAAATTATGACCATAAGGAGTATAAAAGTATCTACATGCCTATTAGGAGGTATACACTTGGGACGTCTAAGTCTAAGCATAGATTTTAAAGTAGCTAAATTAATGACTGTACTGAGTATACTTCTACAACAGTTTACTATTAGTTGATAAATGCCTATTCTAATCAAATAAGTTTCAACTTAACAACAATAAAAGTTATAGTCAACTCTTAACTGAAAGACAAAAGTACAGTTTTGTACCTACCATAAATGTAGATGTTCGAAGATCCACATTGCTGCAGTCATAACCTGTGGGTAGTCCACTGTCCTCGGCAAAGTGTTAGGCTGGCGTCGGTCATGTCGCGCTAGATTCTCGCGCCAGTGCGAAGTGGTACTAAAGCGCATGACCGCGCCATATCCTCAGTCTTTCTTGCCCCAGATGTCAGAAGATCACCAAAATAGCAACAATAGATACAAAACCACACAACCACCCCAAACTACAGACATCTACATTTATGGTAGGTACAAAACTGTACTATGTTCTTCATCTCACATTGCTGCAGTGTAGAATCCCAAAGCAAAGGTAAAGGGAGGTTGGTAAAATCAGATAGCATTAGGAGCTGCTAACATGCCCTGGTAAAACTGCAGTGGCAACCCCAGCCTAGAGATTTGGAATAAAGAGAGAGATGTAATGTTTAGAAAAGTGTGCACTGAACTCCACCTCCAAAATATCCTTAGTAGCTACTTGAATGAGGTCTGATTCCAGCCGAAACCTCTTACCATGATGAGAATAACAAAAAGCAATACAATGGCCAATCCACTTAGAAATAGTTTGCTTTGAAACAGGTTTTCCTTGTGAACCCAAGGCAAAAGAATGATGAATAATTGTTGACTGTTTGAACCCTTTAGTTCTGCTCAAATAATAACTGCCTGTGAATATCCAAAGAGTGCCAGCATAAAATGTAGGCAAATGAATAGATTGGTTTAAGGCCACATTAGAAACAACTTTATGCCATTAGAGCCTGTAATTCAGATACCCTTCTAGTGAGTTTTTCCAACACAAAATTGAGATCCCAAGAAGGAGTAGAGCTCTCACGCGGGGGTCTTATGTTCTTTGCCCTAAGAAAAGACAAACCCTTGTCTAAAAGATACTGAAGTGAAACACTCAAATTCAAATAAGGATAAATTTGTATTCCCCTTAACCTTAGAAGGCTATCACCGAGCTAGACCTTGTATTCCCCCTGGCTTAGTAGATAAGAAGGTGTGAAAAAAAAGGCCTACTTCTGACGGAAGGACCTCCTGGATAGCCCCATTTTTTTAGAAGTAAAGATCTGTTTTTAGCGCCATCCATTTTTGGAGAGGGAAAAAAATCTGCCTGAAAGAGGAGGCAAGCCTGTTGGGTCTGTTTTACGAAAAGGCTGACCCCTTCCACACCTGAAGATTTGTGGAGGGACCATGTCTCGGGTCTGAAAGAACCTGACCAAACAGAACTTCAGATTGAAGGGGCATCCCTGCAATTCCTTACACTCAATACCCCAAATTTTAACTGACTTAAGAGAAAATTCTGTACTTAAGTCCCTGGCTAATAGTTTATTTACTTTTCTGACATCCCGGATTAAACTGAGGAAAGAAAAAAAAAAAAATATTCTAGCAGGTACTTAGCCCAGTCTTAGGGTCTGTCTGAACTCAACTCAGAATAATTTCAGGGCCATGAATAGCACACTTGCTGCGGCTGCTTGCCCGGACCGTGCGGCAAGGAAAGGAAGAGGGATATGGCGGCGGTCATGCGCGCTTTAGTACCACTGCGTACTGACGCCAGATCTAAGCCACAATGACCGGCCAGCCTAACACTTGGGAGATGAAGAACATCTAGTGTATGATAACATTACGTCCGGCCCCCATCTGGATATATTGACGTCAAAACACAACCGCCATTACCTAAAAGACCATCGGATTGATTTAACATGTTATATACATCAGCCACTGACCCTCCGTTCAATGAACACGCTTTGTGAGACATAGATCATTAAAGTTGCATGGGATATAACATATTTCACAAGTCTTAGAGCCTTGCAATTTAGGGATGTTATATATGTATTCGTAGAATGCAGTGATTATTGATACGACTATATAAAAACCAGCGATGTTATCGGACATGTACCAGTTAAGGCATAGTATAGAGATTACCTAATTAAGGGGCGCTTAATACATCGCCTCAATAAGACAAGAAGTCAGACTATAATACTTATATAGTTAAATGAAATGTAGCTAATATAACAGATATACCAAAAGTGAAGGTAACTGGAACATTAGCGGCTAATGTTGACTAGCAAGTACATATTCAAACAAGTCAACCTAAAATGCGATTATTTTACATAATATGTAAAACATGACTTACATCCCTGTAGCTGTTAATATAGTAAAAAAACAATGTTAGACCTCTAGTAATATCATAATACAAATGCTTTACTGCTTTGATAGACCTAGTTAACAACAGTACTAGGATTTTTATACAAACAGCATAGATTATGAACCTAGTGGAGTCTAAACAGTAGCACTGCACACCACATAACTAGCGCTTATCTCAACAGCAATAAAACTCTAAAATCTGGCTGACAGAGCAGATATTAAACAAATTTTTATCATCGTGTCTTTGAGGGAACTGTAGATGTCCTGCAAGGATCTTTAAAATAAACAGATCCATATTTGCAGAGATGCGCGTGAAAAAACGTATTTCTGTAGTAGAATTAAGAGCTAATCCCAACGTTTAAATGAGATTTGTATTGCAGTTACCTGTTGAGTGAGGAAGTTCCAATCAACATTCCAATGAGAAAACGCGAAGAAAGCGCCAGCTACCATATGGTTTATTAGTTGTGTTAGATTGAGGGATAGTGTTGAAGCACCAACCTGAAATACGAGCACTATGCGCCACTAGTTATGAGACGAGAATATCACACTAAAACCAGGGTGTTGCAGCAAATTGGAACCCTCTTGGGAACATCTTATGAAAGAACTGTTCCACCAAACACGGAATCAGCGCATTTCATTTAAAAGGCTTTTTGGATTATTTTAAGCGCAGGTATGAGCATAAACACATTAATGAGAGTTGTTGATCATGTTTTGAAAGCAACGTTATAAGCAGAAAGTTCGTAGCCTCAAACGGCTCAATATATTTCTTTAATAATAGACTCAATGACAGAGTTAACTTATCAGGAGGCTGGTGATTTGTTGAAAGCCTTGATGAAAGCTGTTTTTGCTTCATTATGCGTGTTAACTGAAAATCTCTCCTCATTAAAGTAAAAGATCAGATTATTGGGATATATTGGGATAGCGCATTTGAAAACGGATATTTCTTTTTATCAAGTCTGCGCAGAACGGAGCTAGTTTTTGTCTATTTTCTTTAATGGTTAGAGGTAGATCTTGCGAAAAAGAAATTTTATGGTTGTTCCACATAAGGAATTTATGCTTTTTGGCTGCACTTAATATTTTTTGCGTGATTTGAAAGTTGAGAAGCTTAACATAGACTTGTCGGGGAACTGTTGTGTCCTGTCGTCTACGAAGTGCATGATGGGCTCTTTTGATGGTGATTTCAGGTTTCTCATTAACAAGTTGCAGTAAAGTTTCAAAGATTTGTTTAGCAGTAGTAATCAAGCCTTGGGTGTCATAACTCTCCGGAAGACCTCTTATTAGTATATTGTATCTCCGACTTCTTGCCTCTAAGTCAGTTATTTTCATTTGTAGGTCTGTTATAGCTGTAGATTTAGCACATAGATCTTCAGTGAGATTTTGTGTTTGAAGCTCGTTTGACTGTGTTTTTTGTTCAAGTGATCCCACTCTTTCTGAGTGGCAGATTTTCCAATGGTTGAGAGCTGTTCAGAGAAATTCTGGATAGCTGTGTGTATGGGCTGTAGGGCCTGTTTTAATTCATCCATGTGAAAGCCAGGGTCATTAATACAGCTGGTATTATTTTTGTTAGGTTCCAACTGTTGTTTATTAGTTTTTTGCCTTTTGGATAAGGACTCTTTTTCTGGTGAAAAAATTACTGAAGACTTAGCCTTCGTTGTCTGTATCTCCATTGTAATAGGATCATTTGAAGATTTTTGCTGCCTTGCCATGTGGTCTTCCAGATACTGGAGCAGGATTAGGCCTTCTAAGACACAGTGAGTATGAGGCCTGAAGATTAGATATAGAGTATAAGTTTGATTTTTGACCTTTTTTTAAAAGCTAAGAGTACTGGGTTAGTTGATTTATGGTAAAGAGAAGTATTCCTTTGTTCCTAAGGACGTCATGAAGCTTTGAGATGATTAAATCTTGGAGAAGAGAAATATGAAATGAGGAGCTCAGAGTAAATGCAGCTCACCAGGCGACCACCATTTTGGAACTCTCTCCATACATTCATACATCCAGGGTATGAAGTATCCTCTCTCTCTTATTCTTAAGTTCTAGAAAGAACAAAGGGAACTTAACAGTCTGACAGAGTGAATTCTGAGAATGCTTTCAGCATGAAATAATGATTAGTGCAAAACAAAACCTTATCGTTGTGAAAAGTCAGATATGGTTGTCCCACCATGAGAGCTTGCAGCTCAGAAACTCATCTTACACATGTCACAGCAATAAGTAAAACAGTTTTCCATGTTAAGAACTTGAGATCAGTGCAAGCTGCTAGTTTAAAAGGTGGTAAGGTCAGTTTTTCAAGAACATAATTTAGGTCCCATGAATGAGGAATTTGCTTGTGAGGGGGGTCTCTTATGCAATACTCCTTTCTTGAACTGTTTTAGAAAAACAGAAGTAATAGGAAGATCCACTGACAGACAAGCAGAGATGGAAATTGAATGCACCTTAATGGACACCTAAGATAACCAATCCTGGAGGAGCTCAAACAAATATTTTAAGGCAGAGGAAAATTAACCTCAATGGAGCCTCTGTTTCCACTTAAGCATCACTTAAAAAAAAACTCATCCATTTGTAAATATAAGAATTTTTAGTAGCAGATTTTCTGGCCTCCTTTAACACCTGCTGCACATCCTAAGGAAACAAGTGCCTAAAACAGAGTCGAGATTAAATCATCCAGGCTTTCAAATGGAGTTTCTCCACACCAGGGTGCACCAGTCACTCCTGAGACTGTGTGAGCAGGTCCCAGCATGTGAGGAATTCTGTGGTAATTGCCCATGGCAATTAACAAGGAAAAACAAGATTGCCTGGACAAATAGGGGGTAACCGAAATGGGTAGTTACGTATTATCACAACCACATTTTTAACGTCCTGCAATTACTACAGTTTTCGGTGGCCTAAAACATTTGCTGACATTTACATTTAGTAAGCCTGAAATCAGCAGCAGTATACTGTTAGAAAGGTATAATTCCCCAGAAATAAGTCAGTTGAAGTTGTCTTTGTGGAGATGCAAATGCTGACTTACATCATTTACTCACAAGCAGGGTGCGAGGAACGAGTGTCGCTATATTAGCAGCAATTCTGGACGACTTCTTTCTGCTCTTGGACAGTTGCTTGAATGGCAGGTTTAACTCAGTTTGATAGACCATTTTCCCAAGGAAGACGATTTCCCCTGTTAAAGTGACTGTGATCTCCAAGTTTGGAGCATAATCCGCCTAGGAGAAAGCCTACAAAGTTAATTTTGAGTTCAACGCGCATTATACCCAGTGGCCGGAAAGTACTACTGGAATTATAAGTGCAGTGCCTACAACAAACAGCTTACGAAGGAGCTTGACTTTTAAGAGGAAGAGGGTCCTCACATAGGTAACAAATAGAAATTGTCTTTAGAAAAGTAGCATAACTGCTCAAGTTTTGCTTTAGGAAGGTCAGTTCAAAAGTAGTACAAACAAGTGAAACACTTACAGGATCGCAATTGCCCTGCTTTTCTGGGCAGACTGGTACACAGAATCTGGTTATAGGCTGTGTGTTAAAAAATGCACTTGCTGAAAACTGTTGTCCAGTTGCAGGTGTTTGACAACCTCCTGCTTGTGCTTCTTATTCTGGCTCCTGTTTCTCAAACAAGGTGAAACAGTAGTAAGTAGAAGTTCACTCACTCAGTTTTACTTTAACCTACAGTCATTTCACGAAAACATTAGTAATTACAGGACATTAAAAATGTGGTTGCGATAATACGCAAGTACCCCAAAATGATCTTTGGGATTTCTCTTTGAACTTTCAGAAGTACCTTGCAAATCTGTGGAAATGGTGGAAACGCATAAAGGAACATTCCTGTCCAAAGGAATGAGAATGTATCTTGTACTTTGAGCATGGCTGCAAGGATGTCTGGAAAATAATTTTTCAAGCTGTCTGTTTTGAAAGGAGGTGTTCTCCACATCTGGACTAGATACTGGAATCACACTGCCTTGAGCTTCCACTCGTGTGGGTCTGCCCAGGATTGGCTTAATAAGTCTGTCACAGTGTTTTACTCTGACGCTAAGTATGATGCCTGAAGAGTCGGAGAATACTGAGAATCCAGCTACAAGGCTAATACGAGCAACCAGGAGAGAGTGTAAGACCTCATACCCCCCTTGTTTGTTGAGGTACCATATTACAGTGATGCTGTCTGTGACAACTAGAAGAGGACCTAGACTCCAAGGCAGTGATGGACTTTCAAGACGTGAATTACTGCTAACATCTCCTTGACATTTATAAGCTTCCATGTGTCTTTGGTTCCCCAAGTGCTTTGAACTTGCATCCCAGCTGACACAGCTCCCCAGGTGAAGTCAGACAAATCTATCTGGACATAATGTGCTGGCACTGGAGGGGAGAAAGGAAGTCATGGTTCTCTCAACCACTAACTCTTATCTAATGAAAAGCAGCACTGGCAACTGAAACGTCAGGGAATGAAAGTGCTTGGTCCAGCAATGTCAGACATACCAATGCATTTTTCTCATGCGAGGATGGGCCAATGGTGTCATGAGAATCATGGATGCTATCAGTCCAAGAATTTTTAGGAATTCTCTTGCTGAAAAGAAATTCCAGAAACACGGTCTTGTACAACAGGACTTTGCCTCTGGGTAGAAAGGCCATTCTCTTGTTGGAGTCAATTAAGCACCCCAGAAATATAAGTCTTTATGGGAGTGCCAGACACAAATTTAGAAGGTTCACTTCAACTCTAGATGGGAGAATAAGGTCAAGAACCTTCTCTAGCTATTCCAAACACCTGGCTGTAGACACCTACATCCAAGTAAGGAAAATGTGAATCCCCAGAGTTCAACAGTGGGCAACTACTGTAGCAAGACATTTGGTGAACACTTGCAGTGTAGTGGATAGCCCATAGGGCAAGCCACTACACAGCGAGTGAATAGCCTAAAAGGCAATACAAAACACTGATCAAATCAGACACAAAGAAATTTCAGATATCTCTGGAAGTGATGAGCAATGAGATGTGATGACAGGCATCCTTCAAGTCCAGAGTCACCATGAAAGTAGCTGTCTGGCAACAGGAAACACTGTCTGCAGCATGAGCATCTTGAACTTGGGGACCTTGACAAATGTATCCAGAAAAGAAAGGTACAACACTGGTCTCCACTACTGCTGTTTTTTGGGAACCAAGAAAATTCTGGAGTAGAAACCGGTCATTATTTCCTAAGGAGGGACTGGTTCTTTGAACATTGAGTCCAGCATTAGCAGGAGAATCATCTTCTTCTTTCAGCTTTTCCCAGTTAGGGGTCACCACAGTGGATCACCTGTCCACTCATGATTGGCAGTAGGAAGGAATAACAAAGTCTGGTCCAGCAAAGGAGGGGGAATCCACTTGAACAGAAGCAGGTGGTCTTTCCACTGCCATCTGTAACCCCTGCCAACAATGTTTAGCACCCATTTGTCAGAGACCACTGATGGACAGGCTGCCTTGTTGATAGCTAATTAGAGAGAAGAGGCATAGGACAGGCAAGTTAATAAAGATGGGTGCTGCTCCTTGGCATAGTCAAAAGTTGGGATGCGATATCCTTTTTAGGAAAGGAATCCTTGTTCAGCTTGGCGGAGTTGTCTTATTGCCGTTTCCTTTCATAGCCTTGGCTCTTGTTTGGCTGGAACTTGTGTTTGTTAGGGCACCAAAAATGATTTTGCTTAAAGGAGGAGAACTTGGGAATATGAAGCATTTTTAGCACTTCTTGCATCAATTTACCTCTGTCATTACAGTACTGAAGGCTCTGATTAGCTGCTGTTCCAAATACACAATCAGATTCAAGATTAGCATTCAAAATACCATTTTTTTTTACCTCATCAGAAAAACTTTGGGAGTAGAACCCTGCATACCTGCTAATTACCATTAACAATGCTGCATTTCTAGAAACAGTAGCAGTCCTCGCCACAGCATTTTTTAATGTATGTTTTTGACACCTAAGTACAGTTGCATAAGATCTTACCATAATAGTAGATGTCCCACATCTCACTGTTGCACTATTCTTTATACTTGGGATATCCTGCTGACGATAGCCAAACATCCACCCAGCATACTAAACCTTTACACCTTCCCAGAGTCATACATCATACGTGCAAGGTGTAAAGTACATGTGTGATGTACAGACGCCTAACCCTCAGAACTGAAGTGTCCCAGGAAAACTATAGCAACCCCAGAGAAATAATAACATGACCATTTCAGGAAGGGAAATAAAAGGAGATGAGGAATTAAATGAGGTCCACTGGCCAGTAGAAGGGCAACAGAAAAATAATAAAAGGGGCAATAGGGAGGGACAGAATACTGTAACAGTGAGAAGTAGGACATTTACTGCTGTGGTAAGATCTTACACAACTGTACTATGTCCTTCCTTATCACTGCTGCAGTATTCTTTAAACTTGGGAGAGTACAAAAGCTATTGAAAAGTATGGGAGGAGGAAGGCTGAGAAGAATCATCCATAAACCAATGAAAGTCACCCTGGAAATGGCATCCAACATGTAATGTTCTGTAAAACTGTGAACAGAGGACAAAGTAGCAGCTTTCAGGGTGGATCTAGTATCCAGACCCTTGAAAAAAAAAAGCACCAGAAGAAGGAACAGCCCTGTCAGAATGAGTACAAACAGAAGAGTAAAGCTGCTTGCCATGAAAAGAATAACAAAAGGAAATAGCCTTAGAGATCCATGAGGAGATGATTTGCTTAGGCACTGCCAAACCCAATTTTCTGGCATGAAGGGAAACAAAAAGTTACTCGGGTGTTTAGATGCATTTTGTCTTATCCAAATAATATCTGAGCTGTCAATGAAAATCCAAGGTGTGTAGTACCTGCTCACTAGCAGACTGTGGAGAAGGAGAAAAGAAGGGAAGCTGAACAGACTGATTCAAGGACAAATCATTAACCACCTTGGGCATAAAGGAAGGATTAGTGCAAAGAGACACCGTGTCTTTGTGAAAAAACAAAAAAAGGGGAACCACCATAAAAGCCTGAAGTTCAGAATCTCTCTTGGCAGAAGCAAGAGCTGCCAACAATGCAATCTTCTTAAAGTACAATGCCGCAGGGAAGAAGAAAAGGCAGGCTTAGACGTAGAAGAGTCAATTTTCAAGAACAAAATTAAGGTTCCAAGAAGGGGGAAATAGGATTTTCTTGGTAGCCTAATATGAAGGATGTCCTATAGGAATTGTTTGATTTCAAAACTAGAAGTCAAATTAGGATTCAAAAAAAGACAGAGATGGTTGAGACTTGAGATTTAACAGACCAATATGCCAAACTAGTATTGAGCAATTCACATAAATAAGAAAGGACTGTAGGGAGCCACAGAGAAAAGGGATCTTGATCATGTTTGAATCACCAGGTAGAAAATCTCTTCCATTTAGCCACACAGAATTTGCTAGTAGTAGTTTTTTTGCCTTGCACAAAACCTGAAACATGTCCTCAGAAAAATGGTGCCTAAAAGGAATCACAACACTATCACACGAATCATCAGTTGAAGTGTGGACAAGCGAGTGTAAATGAAAAACCCCTTGTCTTGTGTAAGAAGATCCATCCTGTGAGGTAACTTGTGATGACTGCCCCTGGCCAGGAGGAACAAGTGCTCTGAGCCATGAGGGAGTAATCAGCAAGATTTTGGGTATGTCCCAAATGATCTTGTGCAAGTAAGGGGAGTAGAGGAAGACACAGACTTTGCATCATGGTTAAGGTGTTTACCTCACAGACAAGAGGTAAAGGGTTTAATTCTCACCAAGGAAAACTGGCTAGGCTTAAAATGGCCTACAAGGGCAGGTAGCCTAGTATTTACCTATGAACCAGTCAGAAGGGTAGACAGTTACTTTGGAACATTACATACCAACTGTTAGACTTATGTGCTGTGGATGAATTTGGTATAATGTTTAGTCTTCACCTTACAGACACCAAGTACAGGGTTTGATTCTGACCTCAGTTTATTGGCTAGGCTCAAAATGGCCCATCAAGCCAGTTAGTCTAGTATTCACTTATGAGAGGGAAAGGCATACAGGAACATAAGGAACACTCAAGTATAGTAGAAAATCTAAATAAGTTGGGAAAAAAAAATTATGTCTATAACGTTCCATGTTTGTAGTTCATCTCACCTACATTCTTGCTGGATGCGTTACAAGCTGATATTCGGCTCAGACTCTGCCGATACTAAAGCTTGAGAGCTTTTACTGGCTCGAGGCTAACCCCTATCCCATGGTGCCTCACAGCAATTCCCCAGATCTTGTTTGCAAGAAAGCAATAAGTACCTAACAGGTATGAATTATTAGAAACTGTATACATACAGACAAAAAGTTTTGTAATATAATCCATGCCAGGTGGACAACTATAACCAGGTCAGACAGCAGCAGTATAGTCCACCAGATATTCCAGAAACAGGAAGGGGGTATGAGGGAGGGACGCAAGAAGGTAGGCGAGATGGACTACAAACATGGAACGTTATGGTAAGTACATAACTTCTTTATGTTATGTAGTCCTATCTCAACATAATTCTTGCTGGATGGTGACAGTGTCCCTAGCACCTTTACCCCGGGTGGCTCAAGTGAAGAGACTCTTCAGCACAGTGGACCCAAAGGATGACCTGTCCCAGGAGGCCAAATCCAATTTGTAATGAGTGACAACGGTATATGGTCTTGCCCAAGTAGCTGCTGCGCAAATAGCATCAAGTGGGAGCCTAGATCTAAAGGCACATGAAGCAGATACTGCACTAGTAGAATGGCCTTTTACTTTGTTAGGTAATTGTTTGCCAGCAGTTTCATAAGCAAAGGAAATACAATCTGAAAGCCATTTTGAAAGAGTAACCTTAGAAACAGGCAAGCCCTTATTCTTGTCAGAAAAGGAAACAAATAATTGATCTGATTTTCTGAATTCTTTAGTCCTATGTAAATAAAATCTGAGAATTCTGTGAACGTCTACTTGTAGTCTATACTCTGATTTATTAGAGTGGTTTGGAAAAAACACTGGTAGCTCAATAGTAGTGTTCAGATTATGCTCTGAGCATACCTTGGGAAGAAAGGAGGGGTTTGTCCTGAGTGAGACTCTATCCTTGTGGAAAATAATGTAAGGAGACCGAATAGTAAGAGCTTGCAGTTCTGAGACTCTCTTAGCAGATGTTATGGCTACTAAGAATAGTGTTTTCTAAGATAATTTCAGATCTGATGAAGAAGAGGGCTCAAAGGGTGAAGACATTAATGATGTGAGAACTAAGCAAGTCCCAGGGTTCTAATGGCTGTCTGACTGGAGGCCTGAGAAGGAGAACTCCTTTCAAAAAGGTTTTTCACAAGGAGTGTGACATGATTGGATTTCTCATGAAGCCAAAATGGAAATTAGAAATGGCAGCTAACTGAACTTTGACTGTAGAGGCTGCAGCTCCTTCATGAAAAATTGATGTAAGGAAGGCTAGAATAGATTCTACTGGAGCTATATAGGGGCCTAAGCCTTGGTGTGTAGCCCAAACAGAAAACCTTTTCCATTTGCTGGAGTATAACTTCTGAGTGGAAGGCTTATGGGAGGAGATCAGAATGTGTTTGACAGAAGGAGATAGGGGGATGCACCTGGCTATTCGTGGAACTGGAGCAGCCATGCTGTCAATTTGAGGGTGTGGATGGCGGGATGGAACTGCCCTGATTGAAGAATCAAGAGATCTGGAGATGGTTCCAGCATCCATGGTTCCTGCAAAAGGTAGGGCCACTGGAAGGGAAACCATACTTGTCGAGGCCAGTAAGGAGCAATGAGGATCAGGGTACTCCTCAACTGTTTTGCTTTCTGTATTACTTTTGGGATGACAGGAAAAGGTGGGAAGGCATAAAGATGTCCCCGAGGGGCCAATTGTGGACTAGAGAATCCCTGGGTGACATCCCTGGATGGGGAATGAGGGCAAAGTATCTGCTGCATTTGGTGTTCAGGTGAGTGACGAATAGGTTGCAGCAAGGCTGGCCCCATTTGTGAAAGATCTCTTTCGCAACTTCTGCATTCAGGGACCACTCATGAGGCATCAGAATTGCTCGGCTGAGTTTGACTGCTATCAAGTTGGATTTCCCAGGGATGTGTGTTGCTACCAGAAGACTGAGTGTCCATCACCCATTTCCAGACTCTGAAGGCCCCTCAAAAAAGCAGGTAAGATTTGGTTCCCCCTTGCTTGTTTATGTACCACACGACAGACATATTGCCTGACTGGATCGGAACTGTCCCGGTGGAAAGGGAGTTGTGAAGTGCTTGCAACGCAAACAGCAGCACTCATCTCCAGAACACTGATGTGCAAGTGGTTCTCGTGGTTCTGCCAAGTACCTTGGACTGTCATTCCCAGATAATGCCCCCCCCCCAATCTGGGAAGTGTCCGTGGTCAAAACTGCTTTCTCTTCGGGAGGAACAAGTGGACGACCTAGGAGTTGTTGTTCTGTGTGCAACCACCATGTCAAATCCTTCTTGCAGGTGTTTGTTATAAAAATCTGATGAGACAATGGAAGGTCTTGCATCGACCACTGGGCAAATAGCAGACACCGAAGTATCCTCATGTGTAGACTGGCTAGAGGAACTAATAGGATGGAGGGAGCCATAGTCCCTAGGACTTGAAGGACTACCCTGGCCTGAACTTTTTGCTTGTTTAGTAATGACCTGACTTGATTGCGTAGAGACTCTACTCTTTCTATTGTTGGTCTTGCTGACATGGTGGTTGTGTCTATTTCTGAGCCTAAAAATACAATGTGCTGCGAAGGAGATAAGGTTGATTTTTTTAGGTTGACTGTGATGCCTAAAGTGGCGCACCAAGATAGTCTCTCGTCCCTGGCCCTGATGAGTTGATGCTTGGTGGCAGCAGTGAGGAGCCAGTCGTCTAGGTACGGAAACACCTGGAATCCTTGACGTCTCAGGTGAGCCATTACCACTGCCATGCATTTGCTTGAACACTCTGGGGGCTGTAGTGAGACCAAAGGGCAGGGTGTTTGGAACTGAAAATGACTGGCTCCCAGCCAGAAGCGTAAGAGTCTCCTGGAGCACCCGTCCATTCTGATGTGATAGTATGCGTCCTGGAAATCTATTCAGCACATCCAATTATCTTTCCCGATAAAAGGGAATATTGACTGCAGAGTGATCATTCGGAACTTCGATTTCTTTATGGACTTGTTGAGCCTGCTGAGATCTAGAATTGATCTCCAGTCCCCTGTCTTTTTTGGAACTAAAAAGAATCAAGAGTAAGTTCCGGATCCTATTTGCTCTGTGGGGACTTCTTGGATGACTCTTTTTTGCAGCAACAAGATGACCTCTGATGTCGCACTGTCTAGTTGAATGGGTGGTACGTCTGGTAGAGACCGGTTTGTTGGGGGTTTGGAAACAAAGGGAATCAGATAACCTTTGGATATTATGGTGTGTACCCAACAATCTTGAGAGATGCTTAGCCAGGCGCTTGGGTACAGCGATAGACAACCCCCAACTGCCTCCAGAGATGGGCAGTCGGGCAACCCCTCAGGGGCAATGGAAGGGACGATCAGAGAAGGTTTCTCCATCTCCCTGATGTTGCGGACCTCCTCTGCTGAGAGGGTGGCATCTTCCATTATATTCTCCCCCTCTGCCTCTAGGGGAGGGTTGACCTTGTGCCTTAGGTAAACCTTTTTGGGATTTACAGAACCACATTTTTCCTCCTGTATTACCCTTGGGATAGGGTCTAGATGGGAGGGAGAAATGGACTCCGATGGCAGATAAGGTTTTCCCTTCCTGCTCACACCTGGTCAAAGTCTCTTTCACCTGGGGTCCAAAACGTGATGAACCATCAAAGGGGATATTGGTGAAGGAAGACTTAAAGGATTCCGTGAAGTTACAAAGATGTATCCATGAATGTCTCCTGAGGGATATTCCTGCTGCGGCTGCCCTTCTCGCTCCGTCTGCTGCATACAATATCAGCCTCATGGAGGAGGTGGTTATCGACGTAAGGGTGGAGAGCTGCGCAGAAACTTTATCCATGGATCCCAGAGCTACTGAACCCTGGAGGGTATCTCCTAACTCCTTCAGGCGATCCCTCTAAAGACGAGTAAAATAAGTAAGGTAATTCAGAGATCTTAGTGTAAATGCCACTGAAGAGAAGGTACACGTCCCATATCTATCCATTGTCCTGGACTCATTGTTAGGAGGATGGATATTAGAAGTTGTTTTTGATAACTCCTTCTTGTTGGCCGCTGCTACCACCATAGCATCAACGGGAACTCCTATGCTAAGAAAAGTCTTATCTTAAGGTACTGTCATGAATTTATTTGGCCTCCTCGGGATGGGCTCCACTGAGTCAGAGGATGTCCAGGCTTTCCACGATATGACCCCCAAGAGTTGGTCATAAGGCGGTGTCACCCCAGAGGTGGAAGGTCGGGGACTGAAGGCCACAAGATACACTGACTCGTCCTCAGTAGGATTAGAGATCTTCTAGTCACTCCTCTGTCTAAGGATTTCTAGGATGTCAGAAAAGGAGACATCCTCAGAGGGGAGGATCTAGGGGACCCTTCTGATTCCTCCATATCAGTGTCAGAAGTGACAGACTCAGGTGAGTCAACATGCTTCCTCTTACACAGTCTCTTCTGAGGGAGCTCTCCAGTGGGATAATCTGTGGAGGTCTTGGAAGATGGGGCACCTCCGATGGGGGCTGCTTGGGCCTCCGGTTCTCTACAATGTGGGGGTAGCAGGGGGGAAGAGGTTGCTGCCTACTGCTGGCAGGACACAGGTTCCAAAGGTATGGCCTTAGCAAAGATAAAGCTTTCTCTATAGCTTCGAAAGCCTCCTTCCCCGCTCTGAAGAAGACCTCCGCTCCGAGGAGATGGATGGTCGGCTCCAAGCAAGGGGGAATGGTTCCGAAGCAGATGTGGGAGCCGAGCTAAGTTGAGCCGAGGCACCGAGAGGGAGAGTTGGTTCTGAAGAAAACCCAGGGTAACTGTCCCCCTTGGAGTCGACTCGAGAGCGTCAGCTCCCAGATCCCTCGGCTCCAGACTGAGCCCCCGAGAATAGAGTAATCGTTTCCGAGGAAGCGGGGAGGATCCCTGGAACCGACGGATCCAAGACTGAAGAACCTGAAGTAACAGGCTCCGAGAGCAAAGCAGTCAGAGGAGGAACAGTGGCAGGTAAGGGGGTCGGGCTCCTAAGCCTTTGGGTCCGGAGGGGCCAATTTCTTTGCCAGAGCTGGATCTTAAAGCAACCTCTTCACCACCTGCTCAATGTCCTCATCTGAGAGTGTCCTGGAGGATCTGGTGGAGACAGAAGGAGATCTCCTCCTCTCCAAAATAGGTGACACAGGATCAATATCCAGTAAAAGTCTCGGTACCGAAGGTCGCCTCGGCACAGAGGAGACCGACGGTACCGATGTGGAAGAAGTTGAATCGGAGCCAGAACTCCTTGGCTCCGACGCTTTGGTCTTTTTTGATGGCTCCAAAGCTGGGGCCGAAGATTTTCATTTTGAAGACTTAGGAGCTGCCTGACTGAGTTCCAGCTGTTCCTGGAAGGAACTGGTCATAAGACCCCTATCAATAAGTGTATAGTCATCCCCTTTGGCAAAAACAAAGTGCCCACAAATTACCACATAGGTGGAAATCCATTAAGTACAGAAGAAGTAATTAGGGACCTGGGGACCCAAGTTGATGGCAATCTCTCATTTGACAACCACGTGGCCAAAGTGGTTAGAAAAACATTTTATATAGCCCACCTAATCATGAAGGGATTCACATCTAGATCAGGGGAGGTCATCGTGCCTCTTTACTCATCCCTCATCAGGCCCATAATTGAGTACAATGCCCGTTTGGGATGTACCTTACCAGACACCTGCAGCAACTGGAAAGACCCCAAAAGTACCTCACCAAGAGGATCAAAGGGCTCAAACAGATGCCATATGCTGCCGGTTAAAGAAACTCCAGCTCTACTCAGTGGCATACCGCCTGTTCAGAGGAGATCTGTGCCTGGCGTATAAAGCCATGTCCAACCCGGAATTAATGGACATGCTGCACCTCAGAAAATCCAAATCCCATCGAGAGACTTGAACCTCAGCACTGAAATAAATAGGACATGCTGGAGGGACAGATTCATAACCCAGAGGCTCCCTTCACTCTGGAATAAAATCCCAGTCCAGGTTAGGCAGAGTCCCTCACTGACTCTCTTCAAGAGGAATCTTGATGAGTGGATGGGAGATCATAGGTTTACCCCGGGTATCACTTCTGTGTCACTGTTAGATAGAGGCATAGTATACTAACCTCGAAAAAGGGCATAGCAAAATAAATTTAAAATGGGTGGTGAAAGCCAAACACATTCTGGCTAGGCTTATAAATGCCCTAGGGCAGATAGCCTAGTATGAACCTATGAACCTATGAACCTATGAATAAGTTTTTGTTTCCTCTCATTCAAGACCCTGGTGCTAAACGCATGGCAAAAAGTGCATGGTTCTTGCAAATGAGCTTCACTTAAACAGTACACGCAACTGGTGTGACTGTCAGAGACATTTTTTGTGAGCATCTATCACACTTTTTAAACCCCGAAGGGCAATGACCCTTATGCTCTCTATCCTTTTCTTTAGACATCCTGACTGAAACTATAGACTAGCTAGAGAATGCAACAACAACAATAACCAACTACTAACAATAAGATAGTGAAGAAGAAAGGAGTTATATAACTTTTTTTTTTTTTTTTAAGACACACACTCAGGGAGGAAAGGCCCTCTAACTTAAACAGGCACTATGGCCCTCTAACTTAAATGGGCCGTACAGTCCTAAGGGAAAAAATAGGGGTCAGAAACTCTCAAAAACAGTCACACAAGAGATTAATAGTAGTAAAGACTGTGATAGAATACTAGAAGTTAGGAAAAAGGACTAGATTTAGTAAATAAACTGTTACTTAGCCAACGAGCCAGTGAGACACAACCTCAAAGCTTTTGCGGCAAACGAGATCTGGGGAATTGCCGTGAGGCACCATGGGATAGAGGTTAGCCTCGAGCCAGTAAAAGCTCTCGAGCTTTAGTATCGGCCGAGTCGGAGCCGAACCCATCCAGCAAGAATTACAGCGAGCTAGAACTACATAACATTAAATACTTATGTCACCCACTGGACTGCCAATTTGTTCAAAGACAGGTCACAGATTATCACAAAGAGACCAGTTACCAGTGAAATCCTTCAGGGTTCTATGCTGAGACCTCTCCGGTATGGCATCTACTTTTCTGAACTAAAAGCCAATACCAAATAGCTCTGGCTATGTTTGCAAATTATTGCAATTTTAGAGAAGTCATTAAATCCCCAAATGACTTGGCCATCCTGCAAGAAGGGTTGTCTCAACTAAATAACTGGTGTTATAATCATGGACTGAAACTAAATGCTAAAAAATGCATTACTGTATCCTGTGGGAAGTCCTCTACCCAGGAGAAATACCACAATGACAATACACCCCCTAAAAGTTGACCCAGTTGTTTGGGATTTGGGTACTTATGTGGACAGTGACCTAACTTTTTGAACAACATGTGCCTGCAGTTGTAAGAAGGTCCTTCTATATTGCATAGCTTATAAACAAAGGGATTGTGTATAGATATAGGGATGTCATTGCCCCTCTTTACTCAGCCCTCCTCAGACCAATCATTGAATATAATGCCCCTCTGGCATGTATCTGTTCAGACCCATGCAACAACTGGAATGCCCACAGAGAGAGAGAACTTACTAAAAGGATACAAGGCTTAAACAACATGTCCTACATGGAGATACTCAAGTCCTGTCACTATACTCGGTATCCTACAGACTGATAAGAGGTGACCTATTTCTGCTTAAAAAAAAAAGGCATCCTCTGACCCATTACTGATGGATTTACTGCACATCAGCAAATCAAATGGCATCAGAAATACTCAGTTCAGGGACCTAAACCTCTTCTGCAACATCAACAGAACAGTTTGGAAGTACAGATATATCTCACAGAGGATACCACTTCTGTGGAACAGACTGCCCATCCACATAAAACAAAATTCATCTCTGCCCATATTCAAGCATAACTTAGATCAAAGAGGAAACAAAAAATTACCCCAGAACTGTCCCTTTTACTACTAATCCACAGAGCCAGCTCCTAAATGTTTTATCCCATGCATGGTCCCCTCAAATTACCTATGGTGTGATCCCAGTTATTCTCATTAGGGGTAATATATAATTCTCAACCATGGGATGATAAGGCCAATCTACAACCAAACATTATTGGTTATTTCTAGCACAAAAAGAGAAACTGACTAGGCTTAAAATGGCCCACAAGGGAAGCTAGCCTAGTACTTACATATGAACCTATGAACATCCCCTTCCAAGAAAAAGATATGGCGTCCACTTCTCAAGCCTGTGGACTTGGAACTCTGGAAGTTTTCTGTTCACAGGGAATGTAAAAAGATCTGTTTAGGGAGTACCCCACCGATAGACAATATCCAGAAATACCTCTCTGTGAAGCATCCATTTGTGAGGATGTGTCCTGGAAGTGCTCAAAGAGTCTATCGCAACATTGTACTCTAAAGGGATGTAAACTACCTGAAGAATCAAATGATGGCAGATGTCAAAATCTGAAGCCTGAAGGGCCAGACTGTAAAATGATAACACTGTGTCCACCTGCTTGATGATGTACCATATGACTGTGGTACTGTCTGTAAAAACCTTTAGAGGACCTGGCGATGAAAAGGAGTGAAAGGCCTGAAGAGATAGGATTAGAACCCTAATCTCTTTGATACTGATGTGGTCTGACATCAGCTGATGGTACCACAGACAATGAACTTACAGACTTTTGGAAGAAGCTCACCAACCGTAATCAGTAGCATCTGTGTACAGCTCCTGAGTAGGAAGAGGAACCTGAACAGGCAGA
Source organism: Protopterus annectens (assembly GCF_019279795.1). Lineage (NCBI taxonomy): Eukaryota > Metazoa > Chordata > Ceratodontiformes > Protopteridae > Protopterus > Protopterus annectens. The sequence goes on along the minus strand of NC_056728.1, from coordinate 819,297,571 downwards.
CCAGCATCTAAGGAGAGCTGCTGCATTCACAAGCAGAGCTGGAGTTTGAGACAAGGTAAACCAGGGACTAAAAACTCAAGAGCGTGGCAGTGCTGGAGCCAAACAGCCTTGAGATACCACTGAAATTTCCTCATGTGGAGTTTGGCAAAAGGAACCATGGGAATGGTGGATGCCATGAACCCCAAGGCTCAGGGAAATCCCCTTGCAGGTAAAACTGGAAGAGGAAGAAGAGACTGAAAATAAGTTGTCAAGGCAAGGACCACAAGTGGTGAAAGATAAGCCAACATTGAGATGGTATGAATTATGCAATCCAAAAATATTTGGTCCTGACAGGGAGTCAACAATGACTTATTGAGACGGAGAGTGAATCCTGCACTTCACAGGAGCAGCACAGTGAAGTATAGATTCTGAATCAGGAGTAGCTGAGATGGAGTTTGAATCAGAAGCTCATCCAGGTAAGGTTCACAGGTTAATATGATGATACCAGGCTATTAGCCTGGAGGCCCTTATACGCCTAGTCAAGAATTTCACCCATGTTCCCTCAAAGTCAGCACCTGTTTCCGCTGTCCAGCAGGGACATGTGGGATCCCAGGGGTATAGTTTCTGTTTTCCATCCAGTCATCCAGGTTCCTCTTACAGAGGGCTAGAGGGGTACTCTGTTTGACATGGAAAGGGAGTCTATTCCACAGATGGGGAAGTCTCTGGGACACAAATCCATCCTGCCAACAAGTTCTATTAATGTCCCAGACCAGGTTAAGGCCTTGCGTGCAAGGTTGCGTGAGTGGAGTTTGTCTTACGGATATGCAGCAACTCCATCAAGACTGTGTCTGAAATGGCCTTGTATGCCAGACACAGGTCACCTCTGAGCAGTCTGCATGAGACGGAGTAGAGGGACAGGGGTTTTAGCCTATCTGTATAGGACAGGTGTTTGACACCCTGGATTTTCCTGGTCAGGAACCTCTGTGGTCTCTCCAACTGCTGCATGTGCTTAGCAAGGTACATGCTGAAGGGAGCATTGTACTCATACCTCTCAACCTCTTAGAGTAAGAAATCTGGACAAAGCCATAAAAAAGTGGTACAATAGGGACAATTTTGGAACATTGCTCTTACAGACTTAAAAGTTGACAGAATAACAGGTTTTGCATTAGCATGAATTTTCTGAAGGGTATGAAGTCAAACTGAAATGTCTATCATTATTTTCTAACTTCAGTCTTTAATGATTTGCCACTAATTTGCCAGAAAGCCACAATTTTATGAAAAATGAACCAAAAATATAAGGCGAAAATCTGTACAGTTGAGAGGTATGATTGTACTCGATAATGGGTCTGATAAGGGAGGAGTACAGGGATGTTATGACCTCCTTGTTCCTGGATGGAATACCCTTATTTGTGAGGTGGGCCATGTAGAAAGCCTTCCGTACAATGGAAGCAATATGGTGGTCAAAAGTCAGGTTGCTATCAACCTGGGTACCCAAGTCCCTCATGACTGAATGCATGCTTGGTACGTTTGTATTAATGTGATAACTAGTGGGGATCTCATTTTCCCCAAAGGGGATAATGATGCATTTCTTGGCATTCAGTTTGTGTTTAAGGGAATATTTGTATTCATTGAAGTCTACAAAAAGTCACCATCAGGACTGGGCAAAAGGTAAATCAGAGGTGGATAGTGAGAGGAAGAAACAGATACATGCAAATATTTCCTGAAAACAGGATGAATAGGAATGTGAAAGTAAGCAGCCTTCAAATCCAGAAAGACCAGAAAATCTTGGGGAAGCCAAAGAGAGAAAAGAGCCTGAAGAGACAACATCCTGAAGGAAGGAACCTTGAGAAAGGTTTTGAGATAAGACAGGTCTAGAATGGGCCTCCACAACCCTCCTTTCTGGGAACCAGAAACATTCTGGAATAAAAACCTGTTCTCTGTTGCGACAAGGCAATAGGTTGTATGGTTTCCTGTTCCACCAGATCCCATAGGACCAGAGGAAAATGAAGAATCTGGCAAGGAGGAGGCTGAGGAAGATGATAAAATGGGGCAAGGGACTTCCAAACAATGAAATAAACCCATTGGATGATAGAATGAACCCAGCCGTCTGTGGTTATCTATTGATAAACAGGGAAGGAAAGTGTTAGCCTGAGGGGCAGAGGAATCTGGCTGGGGGTAAAGGAGGCTGGATGTCAGAAAGAGGCCGATTTATCAGGAAGAGGGGTTTTGCCACCTCAAATTCTGAGTGGGTTAATTTTGGACAATCCGCACAGAAACCCTTTTCCTTCTAGCAAATTGTCTACACTATCTATGAACAAAAGAAAGGTCTGAAGGATAGGAGTAACAAAAATTTGTTTGAGGTCTTGCATAACCTTGCCCTTATCTTGCAAGGTTTTAAACAATTCGGCAGCAGCAGAGCCAAAAAGATATTGGTTATCTAAGGCAGAATCTAAAAGTTTGACAATGTTATCAGGTAAAGCCTGCAGGGGCAGCCAGGAGTATCTTCTCATGCCAGAACTAGATGCAGCTGCCCTAAAGGAGACATCAGTTACATCACATCTGCATTTAATGGAATGGCAGGCTACCTTTGAGAAAGAAGTCAGTAAAGAGACAGCATAAGACTTTCTGTCTAGACCAAGCAAACCAGACCCCCGCAGAGATAGAAAGGCCATGGCATAAGCACAGCTGTCCTTGTTAGAAGGCAGAAGCTTGGAAGAGGAAAGCAGTTTGGATGGCTTATCTGTGGACACAGAAACCACAGCAGGATTAGATGATGGGCCTTTATATAAATATTTATGATTCCCAGGTACTTTATAAAACCTGTATGACTTCTTAGGGGCTTGGAGGTTGAGAATTAGGAGCCTGGGAAGCTGCTGTAAAAGTGTCTAACAAGGTAGCTAAGACCAGAGAGACTGCAGATGGTCTGAGTTAGTCTATTTGCAAAAGTTTATAGCAACTAATTTTGAACACTTGACACTTATGAACAATGCCACTTAAAGTGTTCCATCATATGAACCAATGTATCCCCAAAAGATAACTCCAGAAAGGGAGAGTCGGGACAAAGAATCCTCATCATCAGTCCCTAATGCCAAAGGAGAGTTAAGATAAATAGGCTAAGGATTCTTCACTACAGTCTAACTCCTCAACAGAAGAAGCTGAATCCTCTGTTCTCTTAGATGGGGCAGCAGCTACAGGAACAAACAAACCATGTGGTGGTTTCAGAGCCTTAAGAGCATTAAACAAACACTTAAAGTCCTGACACTCTTTGTGATCATCCTTAGCTACAGTAGCCATGTTTGATTTTCTGTTTCTTTTTTACAGGAACATCAGCCTTGACAAATCTAGGAGGCTCAGAGCCTGCCTTTGTTCAATGAGGGTAGCAGGCATTTCTTCCCTAACTAAAATTTGGGTAATCTCTCTAGGCTCCTTCAGATATAATCAGCTGTGGTTCCACCTCAAGGTCTGTAGCAGATGTATTCAAAGCCTCACCAGACATGTGAGTAGGCAGTTCCATATCAGCCTCCAACTGGGTAACGGCAGAGGGGACCATTGTCATCACAAGCCAGTCTTCAGGTTCTTCATCAAACCTGAGAGATGTTCAGTGGAGGCTGGACAGCAGCAGATTCAGTATGTGCATTTTTAGCTTTTTTCTTAAGAGGTGGCTAAACTTCGGTGTGTGCGGTTTTGGTCATAGTACCCTGGGGTCAATAACTTCAGATGTTTTCTCTCTCTAATTATCTGGAAAAATCAACAAAACTGTGGAGAGTCTTAGGGTCAAAAGCTTGACAGATATCACACTGAGTATGGCCGGGCATAGCACCCAAACAAAAAAGGCACTTCTCGTGTCTATCTTTATCAGGAGTCTGCCTCCCATATTTGCATTTCCCCTTCCTGGATAACTTGAACACAAAGTATAAGGAGGAAAAAAAAAGAATGGGACCCCAGTGGGGTACTTATCTGTATCAGGCTCAGTAAAAGAATTAGCTTGGAGAATGGCATATAGACTGAATTCAGAAACAGTATTCAGACTGGAGGCAAAGAGGTTGAGGATTAGGCATCTGTATGTCACACACGTACCTTAAGCCTTGCAAATACTGCATATGTCTGAAATATGATGCCGGGAAGGTGGAAAGCCTAACAGTGGGTAAAACTGCCTTCCAGTTTATAGCCTGTTACAGACCACTCTCCCAAACCCAGGAACCCCACTCGGCTTTCCTGAGAACACTGGAAAATATGAAGGTCTCTCCAAACACCATTATATTGGGTGACTTCAACTACCCAAACATAGACTGGGAGCATTACTCTAGCTCCAACACCCTAGCCCAAAGGTTCCTAGAATTTATAAACTCAAATGCTATGGAACAACTTGTTACCACTCTCACAAGAGGGGAAAACATACTGGACCTGATCATCACCAACAAGGGGACTCTGTGCTCCAGACCAGAAGTGTATCCCTCATTGGTAAGATCAGACCATAACTAATCTCACTGGATATTCACATCCCGACTCCACCCCCTGCCCTGAAAACCATAGTGACAAACTTCTCTAATGCAAATTTCACACTCCTCAAAACCGAGGTGGAATCCTTCAAAGCCCCCGGGCCTGTGGAAAATATGGCCCAGACCGCAGAATCCTTTATAAACGCATTCTATGAACACCTTCAGGAATGCATGGATCATGCAATCCCAAATAAAACCAAGTCCCAATCCTCCAAAGGCAGACGTCCTGTCTGGTGGATCCCAGCCATAAACAAACTATACAATAGAAGGAGGAAGCTACTACATGATAGAGCAAAATCCCAAAAAGGGAAGGCATCTCTGATCAGTATTAGCAAAAAACTACGGGCACTCATAAAATCGTCTAAGGCCAGATTCGAGAGAAAAATTGCACAGGACACTAAGGATAATCACAAGGCTTTCTTTAGTTATGTTAGGAACCTGGGTGGGAATTCCCAGATATGCTCAGAATTAATCCAAAATGACAAAGAATACACCGAACCCACAGACATTGCCAACATCCTAGCTGACAGGTTCAGCGCAAACTCCCCCCCCCCACCAAAAGGGCAAATATCTATCCCAGCAGAGTGCTGCCCTTCTGACATCTCAGATGCTCAGGTAAGAGCTGCCCTCTCCAAAGCAAAACACACAGCATCAATGGGACCAGACGGTGTCCCGGGCTGTGTCCTACATGAACTCCAAGAAGAGCTAAACCCAAACATAAAACTACTGTTCAATCTCAGCCTTACTACAGGATATGTACCCAAAGAGTGGCGTACAGCAACAGTGGTCCCTCTCCACAAAGGTGGTGCCTCAACGGATCCTGGAAACTATCGCCCCATAAGCCTGACTAGCTTGGTCTGCAAAGCTATGGAAAGGATCATCATGGACCTCACAAATAAAGATATTGGGGACCTACAGACACTGGATCCTACCCAGTTTGGCTTTGTTAACGGCAGATCCTGCCTCTTAAACCTGGTTGATTTCTTTGAAACAGTCACTAAGGCCATTGACGAGGGGAAGGTGGTTCACACAGCCTACCTGGACCTCACAAAAGCCTTTGATACAATACCCCACGCGGGCATTATAGATAAGCTCACCAGCTTAAATATAAACCCCTATGTCACTAGATGGGTTGAAAACTGGCTCAAGGACAGAACCCACATGGTTAGAATTGCTGGAGCCATGTCAGACTCCAAACCAGTTACAAGTGGCGTGCCACAAGGCTCAGTCCTGGGACCTCTCTTGTTCGGTATATATTTCTCGGAGGTACAGGCCAACACGGAAGGACTGTGGCTGACCAAGTTTGCAGATGACTGCAAACTGAGCGCCATAATCGACACTCCAGCTGACACAAGCATCCTACAAAAGGGCCTCATAGAAACAGACAACTGGAACTGGTGCCAGAGCCATGGCCTCAAACTAAATGCCAAAAAGTGTATAGTCATCCCCTTTGGCAAAAACAAAGTGCCCACAAATTATCCCATAGGTGGTAATCCATTAAGTACAGAAGAAGTAATTAGGGACCTGGGGACCCAAGTTGATAGCAATCTCTCATTTGACAACCACGTGGTCAAAGTGGTTAGAAAAACATTTTATATAGCCCACCTAATCATGAAGGGATTCACATCTAGATCAGGGGAGGTCATCGTGCCTCTTTACTCATCCCTCATCAGGCCCATAATTGAGTACAATGCCTCTTTTGGGATGTACCTTACCAGACACCTGCAGCAACTGGAAAGATCCCAAAAGTACCTCACCAAGAGGATCAAAGGGCTCAAACAGATGCCATATGCTGCCCGGTTAAAGAAACTCCAGCTCTACTCAGTGGCATACCGCCTGCTCAGAGGCGATCTGTGCCTGACGTATAAAGCCATGTCCAACCCAGAATTAATGGACATGCTGCACCTCAGAAAATCCAAATCCCATCGAGCTACGCTCGAGACTTGAACCTCAGCACTGAAATAAATAGGACATGCTGGAGGGACAAATTCATAACCCAGAGGCTCCCTTCACTCTGGAATAAAATCCCAGTCCAGGTTAGGCAGAGTCCCTCATTGACTCTCTTCAAGAGGAATCTTGATGAGTGGATGGGAGATCATAGGTTTACCCCGGGTATCACTTCTGTGTCACTGTTAGACAGAGGCACAGTATACTAACCTCGAAAAAGGGCATAGCAAAATTATTTTAAAATGGGTGGCGAAAGCCAAACACACTCTGACTAGGATTATAAATGCCCTAGGGCAGATAGCCTAGTATGAACCTATGAATGCTGGCTGGAAATTAGGCTATCCCCGGCAGGATACCTCAAATATAAAGATTACGGCAACAGTGATAAGGAATGAGCTTATTGCACCACACAGACCTTTTGTTCTGCAGGGAACAATGCAGTCAATTCATTTAAACTGTTCATGTATCTCAACACAAACTTCCACATAAAACACTAATAGTTAAACAGTTTAAAAGGTACCATGCTGGACTGCTCCAGCTTTCTTCAATGAGATTCTTGCAATTTTCCTATTTTGTCTTAAGGCACCAGGTAAGAAGACAGGATCTTCTAGTTAGCAAAAGTCACCTGGGACTCCCAAGAGGTGTCCGCAGACAAACAGGCTTGAAGACCAGGCAAGACTGAGCATACCCTAAATTTCAACAATTTCTTAAGCAAAGCCTCAATAAAAAGAAGGGAACTGCAAGCTTTCTTGGAGACATCATCCAGTGACGGGATTAATGGAGGGAATGTCTTAATGGCTGGGTCCTCATACTCCAAGACATCATAAATTCTTTTAATCTTGGGGGAAGCTGAAGATAACCCCCAGGAAATACATCTCTAGATCTAGTCAACATTTGGGAAAAAGAAAACATCTCTTTTAGGGTACCTACATCTGTTCATCATCAGAAGAACCAGACTGATCCGACTCATACAAATCAGAGTCCTAAATCAAAGGAGCGCCTTCAAAACGAGGATCCTTAGCAGAATGACCAGTGATGGAAGTGTCAGTGTTACTCATAAGTCCGGTATGCACCCTGTAACCAACTACCTGAACAATGGAGCTGTTGCCATAGTACAGAAAGAAATTAACATGACATGTGAAGATCTTTTAGCACTTTGCCATTACTTTTGGTCTTCCTCCCAATAAACAGTATTAAAGTAAGACTGCCACAAGGATAACGTTATCAAAACTGCAAAATGAAAAGACATATCTATGTACCGTTCAGAATGTGCCTTGGATCTCTTTCTTCTTCGAAGCCATGCCTTCAACTCAGGTGTTGACTCAGGAGTTGGTAATGAATGATTAATTGTGCATATATCTTTTCCTTGCTTCCAAAGTTGGTACCTCTTTGGCTGAAATGTTTTGACAAACGTATCCATAGATATTTTTACCATGTCACTGCTACATGTACACTAAATAGAAAAGATAATTAAAAAAAATTAGACTTTTGACAAAAATCACCTGTAGTGCTTTGAATTTCTAAAACACAAGGTTTATTTGGACAGACTTGTTTAAGCAGATTAATACTTCTTCAGGTGTCTGTTTCACAATATCCACTCTATTCTGTTTCATAGCTAAGTCAGTGTTGCAATTAAATGTTTTTTCCTGAGTTTTCATTGCAAAGTGAAGTTGTTAAATACACTTACCATAACAGAATATTGTCTAATATATCACTACTGCAGTAGCCTAAGGTTTTACGAGTTATATCCTATCTAGGATATGAGTGATATGACCACAGGCCAACTTTCAAAGCTTGATGGCACCTTCCATTTGCCCTAAATTTCACAAAAGCAGCAGTTAGGGCACAAAATGTTTCAGAACTTTCTTGCTTGAAGAAGGAAGGCTACAGCTCTGAAAGGTACAGACTAGGGAAAAATAACACAAGCACAAAAAAAAAATATATATATATGTGTGTGTGTGTGTGTGTGTGTATATATATATATATATATATATATATATATATATATATATATGTGTGTGTGTGTGTGTGTGTGTATCATACATATATATATATATATATATATATGTGTGTGTGTGTGTGTGTGTGTGTGTGTGTGTGTGTATTATTATATATATATATATATATATATATATATACACACACACACACACACACACACACACACACACACACACAGCAGATATAAAAAGTGTACACACCCCTGTTAAAATGCCAGGCTTTTGTGACAAAAAAATGAGACCACAATAAATCATTTCAAAACTTTTCCCACCTTTAACATGACCTATATCCTGTACAATTCAAATGAAAAACAAACAAATCTGTTGGGGGAAAATATAAAAAACATACAATAAGCTGGTTGCATAAGTGTGCACACCCTTAAACGAATACTTTGTTGAAGCACCTTTTGATTTAATTACAGCATTCAGGCTTCCTGGGTAGGAGTCTATCAGCATGGCACATCCTGACTTAGCAATATTTGCCCACTCTTCTTTGCACAAGTGCTCCAAGTCTGTCAGATTGTGAGGGCATCTCTTGTGCACAGCCCTCTTCAGGTCACCCCACAGATTTTCTATTGGATTTAGGTCTAGGCTCTGGCTGGACCATTCCAAAAGTTTAATATTTTTCTGGTGAAGCCATTCTTTTGTTGATTTGTATGTATGTTTGGGGTCAATGTCGTGTTGAAAGGTGAAATTCCTCTTCATCTTCAGCTTTCTAGCAGAAGCCTGAAGATTTGGGGCCAAAAGTAACTGGTATTTGGAACTGTTCATAATTACCTCCACCTTAACTATAGCCCCAGCTCCAGCTGAAGAACAGCAACCCCCAAAGCATGATACTGCCACCACCATGCTTCAGCATGGGGATGGTGTTCTTTTGGTGATGCGAAGTGTTGTTTCTGCACCAAATGTACCTTTTGGAATTTTGGCTAAAACGTTCAACCTTGGTCTCATCATACCATAACACATTTTCCCACATGCTTTGGGGGACTTGATGTATTGTTTTGTAAAATTTAGCCAGGCCTGGATCTTTTTCTGTGTAAGAAAATGCTTCCGTCTTGCAACTCTACCCCATAGTCCAGACATATGGAGAATACGGGAGATTGTTGTCACATGTAGTACACAACCAGTACTTGCCAGAAATTCCTGCAGTTCCTATAGTGTTGCTGTAGGTCTCTTGGCAGCCTCCCTGACCAGTTTTCGTCTTGTCTTTTAATCAATTTTGGAAAGATGTCCAGTTCTTTGCAACATCACTGCTGTCCCATATTTTCTCCACTTTTTGATGACTGTCTTCACTGTGTTCCATGGGTTCCACTTCACAATATCGAATTACTGAAAACCCGAACTTCATATGGTCGAGACCATATGATTGAGTTTTCAGTAACTCGAAATTAGGAAGTGGAATAAAAAAAAAAAACCCTTAAACACATTGTTTCTGCAGGGGGGCAAGCCCCCCTGCACCCCCTCTATTTAAATATATCTCCATGATCGCACTATAGCGAGGAAATGGGAGATCTCCCGTTCTGTGTTTCTGCATACAGCGCGGAATGGGAGATTTCCCTTTTCCCCACTGTAGTGCAATCTCAAAGTTGGTATATTTAAGTAGGTGGGTGTGGGGGTTGCAGGGGGGCTTGTCCCCCTGCAGAAACGAAGTGTTTTTTTTTTTTATTCCATTTCCTAATTTCGAGTTACTGAAAACTCGATCATATGGTCTTGACCATATGAAGTTCGAGTTTTCAGTAATTCGATATTGTGAAGTGGAACTGATCCATGGTATATCCAATTTTTGTACCCTTCTCCTGACTGATACTTTTCAACAATGAGATCAATGGCTTTTGCTGTAGCAGGCAACTGAGAAAATGTCAGGAAAATCCTACTAGGATAGCTGAACTTTGTTTGTTGTTAATCAGAATCTATTTAAGTGATGGCAGGTGTGTACTCATGAAGACTGAATGCTGTAATTAAATCAAAAGGTGCTTCAACAAAGTATTACTTTAAGGGTGTACACACTTATGCAACCAGCTTATTGTACATTTTTTATATTTTTCCGCTAACAGATTTGTTTGTTTTCAATTGAATTGTACAGAGTATAGGTCACATTAAAGGTGGAAACATTTTTGAAATAATTTATTGTGGTCTCATTTTTTTTATATCACAAAAACCTGGCATTTTAACAGGAGTGTGTACACTTTTTACATCCAGTGTATATGCATGTGTAAACATGCAAACATAACCCCACACACACACACACACACACACACACACACACACAAGGAGTATACACATATGTGATTCCACACCATTGCAATAAACCTAAAACAGAAACAAGGGGGATGGAGGGAGGGGGCAGCTACTGCAACAGTGATCTAATCAGAACATCTACTGCTGTGGTAAGTTTCCTTGCACAACTGTACTATGCTCAACATTAGATCACTGGTGCAGCTGCTGAAGCTGTAAAGGCAGATTATCAAATTTTAGGATTATATAGGGCAGAGGAATAGTTACGAAAACAGGAGTCCCCTGAAGAATGGTCTTTGCAAAGCCAGCTCAGGACCAGTTTTATTGCTTTGTGAAATTATGTACATGGGACCAAGTTGTTGCCTCAAGAATATTTATAGAGTTCACTCCTTTTTAAAAAGGCACAACAGAAGCTGAAGTCCTAGTAAAGATAGCCTAGACTCTGCTTAAAAGTGACTTGTTATGATGAGAACATCAAAAAGAAATGGCATGAGACAACCATCTAGAAACCGTCTGCTTTGACACTGGATGTCTTTTTTTTTTTTTTTTTTTTTACATATTCATAGAAAACGAACATCTAACTGGCATTACTGGAGGATTCTGTTCTGTCCAAGCAGTATCTGAGCTGTCTGTGGACATCCAGAGTATGTAAGATTCTCTCTCCCTCTTTTTTAAGTTCTATAAAAGAATACAGGAAGAGTAATAAAATGTAAAATTTGAAACTACTTTAGGCTGAAAAGAAGGATCTGTCCTCAAACAACCTTGTCCTTGTGGAAAATGAGTTAGGATTGACTCACCATAAGAGCATGCAACTCAGATGATATCATTCTTGCATTAGTCAGTGCAACAAATAACACAGTTTTTAAAGTCAAAAATCTTAAATCAGCCACAGAAGCTAGAATGAACAAATTTAGTGTGTCAAACACAAAATTAAAATCCCAAGGAGGAGTCATCTGTTTCCTGAGTGAATAGATATGTAAAGCCCCTTTCAAAACCTGCTTGACTTGGGGACAGTATAAAGGGGAAGGATCTAAGGACAGACAAGCAAAAAGAGACGAAAAATGAATCTTGATAGATGAGTAACAAATGCTAAGCGATCAGAAGTCACACAAATAATCTAAAACAAAAGGCATTACAGACTTAAAAAGGTCCTGGTTATTAGCATGGCACCAACTCAAAAAGCTGTTCCTCTTTCACTTAAATATACATGATTTTCTAGTAGAAGGTTTTTAACCTCCTTTAGTACTTGCTGCACATCCTCAGGAAAAAAAGTGCTTAAAGGTTATTAAAACTCTAATATCTGGGTAGTCAACTAAAATGATTTCAGGCTGGGGTGTATCAAACAATCCCTGCCTTGTGTGAGCAGATCCAGTCTGTTGGAAGCCTGTGATAATTGTCCTTGGCCAATTTCAAAAGAAGGGAGCAGCATTGCTGACTGGGCCAAAAGGGAGTCATCATTACTATCTTCAGAGGATCCTTCTGATTTTTAGAAGAACGTTGGGTATCAGTGGAAAGGGGAGAAAAGCATACATAAACATTCCCATGCATGAAAATGAGAAAGCATCCTTTTTCCTGGCTTGCTTACAAGGATTTCTACAGCAGAATTTCTTTGTTTTGAAAGGAGGGAAACTGATCTACTTAAGATGGAGGCCTAGACTAAGGGATAATTTAGAGGACTGCCAGGCTGGTGGTAATGCTGCTGTTGGGAGTGGAGAGACAGTTTGAAGGGGGAAGTAGTCATTTTGACTTTTTTTGAACTGTCCTTTGCTCTGGGGGCTCCTCATTTTTTGTTTGAGACTCCTTGCCACTGCTTTTTAAAATTCGTTTTGTTTGAACTTTGCTGAGATTGCTTAATTTGTTTCTTAAAAAGGGTCCTGAATTAAAAGGAAAGTTTTTACTGAACTTAGAAAAGTAGGGTTGAAAATTCACATATCCCCCTGAATGAGGTTCCCTCTTTTATCAAATTGCTTTAGGAACTCAGCAGTAGAAGGGCCAAATAAAACAAGTTCACCTAGCAGAGATATTAAATTTATGTTTTAACATCCTCTGGTAAATTTTATTAACTAATCCTTGCCACCAGTGCAACATCACAAGAAGCATCGATTTAAATGCCTGGTTTCAGAAATCTTTTACCTTCATATCAGCACATGGAAGGCCGAATACAACACAATTATCAACATTAAAAGAAAAGTTATTTAAATGTGAAAAGTTGCTGAAATAATACCTGGGGCTTCAGTTAGACAATGCTTTTTTCTCGACAGTATTTCGGCACAAAGAGTACCAAAAGGCCTAATGGCATATAAATACCGAAATGCGGTAATTACGGCTCTGTTTCCATTCTTTGATCACACTTGAATAGATTTGATTAAATTAATGGTGAGAGACAATGAAAGGTGGATGAAGGAGCTTGATGAGGAAATTAAAAATTTGCAAGGGGAGACTAAGAATTTACTGTTTTTGTCTCGTATTAAGAAAACTTTCACAAGATTTTTTCAGATGTACAAAATCACTGTAAGACTATTACAAAATATAAACAGAAGTTGCCTCGAGATGATTTAGAATAGAGAGTGGTGTTGGCCTAATTATAAGTTTGTTAATAAGTTATTGATTGTGTAATTAATGTTGGATCATGTTGCTAACTGACATATATTTAAACAGGTGTTGATCTGTGTGGCTGCATTCTGACGAAGTTCCATGATACAGTGGGAACTATAGCGCTCAATGATTTTATTCAAGAAAAAGTTTCCAGTGACATTATGCTGGTGGCAACCCTAGATTATTTTTAGGTTTATTTCTGCTTTGTTTTGGGAATTTTTTTTTTTTGTTATTTGTCTGATAAGTTTTGAGAATGTGACCATGCAAATCTTCCCATAACTGATCCAACAGAAGCAGCAGGAAAATAAGATTTTAAAAAATAATAAGATTTTAAGGAGTGTTTGGTTACTTTTGAAGCAGACACAGTTAAGGAATTCAGTGAAATATTAACCTCTGAAGGAGGAAGATTAACAGTTAACGTAATCATGCTAGCAAAAGAGGCCTGTAAGAATTGTGGTAATGAGCCTGGCAATACAGAACTTTGAAAGTTGAAGTGGCATAAGATTAAACTTTCTTCATAAATCTATCAAAAGCTTTCACATCCTTGTCAGAAGGAATGGGATTGGCATTTACCATATGTTTAGTAGCTTTACTGGAAAGGCTCACCCAGAGTCTGCTACAGTTAGCTGTGAGGAAAAAGGGTAGTTTGCTTTTTATTTGTTGTATTTTGTATTAATTTATTGCCTTTTTTCTATTTTGTATACTGTGATTTGATTTCTTTTACACTGAGTTTTACTTGTTTCTGCTTTTAACTGCATATTAAAACTTGAAAAGAGACCACAGCTCTGACTTTTGTGAGTCAGAAATTAGAACAGGTCACTTAAGGAGTCACACATAAGTTAGAACAGGTCAGTTAAGGTTAACCATCTGTGAACTGAGGGGGTGGAGCTAGGAACTAAACCTTCTATTTAAGGGGTAAAATAAAACATTTCAGAGCTTTACTGGAAAGGCTCACCCAGATTCTGCTACACTTTTATGTGAGGGAAAGGTTAGTTTGCTTTTTTTTGTTGTATTTTGTATTACTTTAGTGCCTTTTTCTATTCTGTATACTGTGATTTGTTTTCTTTACACAGCGTTTTATTTGTATTCTTTTTTTTACCTGCATGTTAAAACTTGAAGGGAGACCACAGCTCGGTCTCTTGAGAGTCAGACAGAACATTTTCTCACCCTGCCACCCAGTTACTGTTGTGTTATTAAACACCACTGTCTTTCTAGTAGCCTGCCCTTTATGTTAATTTGACCATATTTCTCATTTCCTCTCTGCTTTTAATGTCTGATGTGAGTAAGCACAAAATTATCATTTTGTGAAATCACTCACCTTCATCTATTTAAATTTATTGGCCATCCTACTGTATTCCATAGTACCAGAATACAAAAGTTACCGCCCCCTTTCAATCTATCTTGATATTTTAAAAATAGTGACTCTCCACTAAAACTTAACTTTTTAGACTGGTAAAGCTCGTTACCTACTTTCACATCTAACTCCTCCAGTGCACACTGTAGTGTTTAGGATAAACCATTTTTTCATCTTACATTTAAGCATCTATTGCAAGATCACCAGTTACTGGAGAGCCCACATTCGCCTCTCAGTAGTCTTCTTGGGATTAGTGCTTCTGTTTTCTCCTGGCGAGAGAAGAAGTGCATTTACATTATTTCCTGGAGAGTGCAGATCACCAGAAAGCTTAACTGTTTTATAGGTGACAGCTTGGAATCTGTACTTATATTCAGATCCTGGTGAGAGTAGGAGCACAGTGCATTGATTCCAGACTCTTTCTGGTTGGAGAGTGAGTGTCGGTGCTTAACGTACCTGATTGGTCTGGTTGCTATTCGAGGCATCTACCAGAAAAAGGCTACAAGCCAGCAGACCCTTGCATCATGTGGGACAAGACTTTGGATCACCAAACAGGCCGTGGCCTGCTTCTCTTCCTGGGACTGGTGCTAACTTTTTGCTTCTGATGAGAGAAGAAGCAAAGGAGTACTGTACCCCAACAGAGTGAAGCTGTGCTGAGACCAACATTAGTAGTAGCCAGTCAGTAGCCATTCATGCGACTCCCCTCTTTTTATCATTCTTGACAAGCTAATTCTTTATTTTTCAGTAAGTACTGCTTGATTTATTTCTAACTTCAGAATATCTGCCTAAATACTTCATCCTTAAATTTGCAGGCTCTATGCATTAGTTTCCCCTCAAGTGTTTGGAAGTCCTCTGTACAGACTCAGACACCTTGAGTGACATTTTTTCTGTAAAAGGTATATATAAGGAAACAGCTCCAGTACTTAGTAATAATGACCATCCCTCCTGGCATGTCTAAAGGTCAGTTCCATGTGCTTTCTCCTATTAACCCGGTGAACTTGGTCATTCTGAGGCAGTGTAGCAACTGCCTCATGTACACAGACAACCCTCTCCTGTTACCTCCCAACACTCAGACTTGTGAGAGATGCACTTCTATATTCAAATTGGATACCAGGCACTATCAAGCCAAGACCGGAACAGCTGGTCAAAAGGAGAAGGTCAACACATGCACCACACCAAATGCAACACACAGCTCTCCACAACACCCACCATCACAGCTCTCACATAAAAACACAAACCACAAACTCACCTTAGCGGAGGCTCTCAATAGAAATCTAACCAAACAGCAGAGACCTCTAAGACAGAAACAACTCGACCACCCCAACACAGCACAAACCACAAGACAAATAGCTCACCTACACATTGCGCCCCTCAACCTAAGCCCCCAAGGCAAAACAGCTTGCCCAATTCACTGATCATAGGTGACAAGATAGTGAGGCACACTGATGTCCCACTCACTAGGCTGAATAAGGAGAAGGTAACAGTCAGCTGTCTGTCAGGTGCCAGAATCCGACACATAACACATGCACTCAGGTCACTCCATAACAAGTACAAGTATGACTCTGTCAATGTCCATGTGGGTGTGAGTGACCTGATATGCACCCCTCTGGACTACATGAAAAGAGACATGGAAGAACTCTTGGATTATATGGCCCAGCCAGGTATAACCCTAGCCCTGAGAAGTATCCGACCATCACCCAGAATGATACCGCAGTACAAGCAGAAAATTATTCACTTCAACAACTGGCTGAGTTTCTGGTGTCATTCTAAAGGGATCCAGTATCTATCTGCTTGGGATGACATGACTGACAGACCTTGATGCTTTGCCAGATATGGCCTGCATCTGTCACCTCAGTTTCCGGATACTGGTTAAGGCTCTTGCCAGCCTTATAGTGCCTTTTTTTAGGCGATGTTCCAAAGACCAAATTACCACTGTAACAGCTATAAATACTGAAACAGGAAGCCAAAACACTACAATAAGAAGCCGACTATTTATTAGAAATAAAATGAAAAAACAATCCAAACAACGCTAAAGACTTGAAATTCAGTAAGCGCTTTCCCATTCAAAGGGAATGCTTCATGAGACTATTAACTGTTGACTTAATTGTTACCATTTAAAAAGCTTTAACATTTCATTGGCAAGCCAATCACTATTCAGCGCATAAATATTGAATGAAAATAATATAGTTAATCAAAAATCTTGTGGATAATTCATTATAAACATTTTTAAAACATTTTTAAAGCATTTTAAAAAATATAATAATCTCACATTTATAAAAGTGTATAAATAATATATATATATATATATATATATATATATATATATATATATATACATATATATATACACACACACAAAGAATATATATAAGAATCTGATAACCGTGTATTGATGAATCCATATATATTGAGAACTATATATACACATAAAAAACTTTAAAAAACTTTTTAAATTTGTTGGATAACTTTGTCATGAATTATAACATCTTTTTATGGATAGCGTCATAAAAATATGGCATATAACTATTCATTTATCCTTACGTATGAAGTATAAACTGTTGTATATAAACTGTGCATCTATACTTCAGCACTACATATTTCATGTATATACAACCATACCTGATAGAAACTGTGTGTATATACATAAACAGACAATACTAATGTATATTTATCATAAGTTTTATCAAAAATATGAAAACATTCTTAGAAATAAATACATGAAATAACATACATCGAACACATATATTAATGCCTATATAATACTTATGTGTTTTCTAATGTTTAAGATCCTTAGCTGCTAGAAAGGGTCCCATGGACACCTTATCAATGAGCCTAGCCCTCTATCTGCTTGTAATCTTAATATTGATCTCATTTCTCTCTGCTCTGTATAATTCTTATAATTCCCTAGCCTAGCATTCCTATGTATCATTTCTAATACCATGAATTTGAAACTATGTAATGTGCCTTTGTTTATGATATGTTTTGCTAACGCATTATTTTCGTCCTCCCTATTTATTGCCTAAATATGTTCTTTCACTCATTCCCTTAAGGTTCTATTTGTCATTCCTACATAGAACGAGTTGCATTTACCACAAATAGCAAGGTAAATCAGAGCTTGTGTTCTGCAGTCAGCATAACTATTAAACTCATATTCCTTTCCTGTCTCTGGATGTACAAACTTCTGGCCATTTAACATAAAGGGACATTGATTGCAGCTCCTGCAAGCAAAAGTTCCTTTTCTGATAGATCTTGTGTTTGTTTTTCATTCTTTTCATAACACAACATGTGTTTCAATGATTTCATATTTTTATAGGTAAATCTGGGATGTTCTCCTACCATGGCACTCAATTTTTCATCTACTGTTAATATGTTCCAATTATTAATAAAAACATCTTTAATCTTCTTGTTATTGTTTGTAAATGAAATTACTGGTTTATTCATATAGGTCATGTTCCTGTCTTTTGTTTGTGTGTTCACTTCTTTATGTTGAGAGCATATACAAGGTTTCCCTTTAGGTTCATAGGTTCATAGGTTCATACTAGGCTATCTGCCCGAGGGCATTTACAAGCCTAGCCCATAGTTTTGTGGCTTACGCCACCCCTTTAGTATGGGGAACTATACCCATTATTTTGCTGTGCCTCTGTCGAGCAGTGACACTGAGGTAATCCCTGGGGTATATCTGCGATCTCCCATCCATTGGTCAAGATTTCTCTTGAACAAGGCCAGCGAGGTGCTCTGCCTCACATAAAGAAGGTTCATATTGTAATCTTACAGAAAGGAATGTAGAAAACATTCTATATTTAGAAGCTCTCTTAACAATGTCTTCGTGAAAAAGCAATTCAGTTTCTTCTTCTCTATATCCCCTTTCTTTAAATTCCCCATGCATCATTTCAACAGTTTCATGGAATATAGATTCCTTACTAGTTAATCTAGATATTCTCAGAACTTGCCCTTTGACTATATTATTATAAATATGTGGCGGGTGCATGCTGGTATGATGTAATATATAATTTTTTCTACATTCCTTTCTGTACGGCTGTGTCTGTATAGTTGTATTTTCATTGATAATGTTAACATCTAAAAACTCTATGTTTGATGCTGACCATTTACCTGTCAAACACAGAAAATTGGTGTTTCCATTTCTATAATCCATGAAATCACAAATCTCATGTCAATGATGTCAGTATTACTATGACATTAAAAAGAAGGATGAAAAAAACACCCTTGCCTCACATATCATGGAAAATGGGCATTATTTTAGTTTTACAATTTTGGAGCAGGTGTTTTTGAATGACAGAGGGGGTCCTAAAAATGATTTTTTAGAATTATTAGAGTTGACGTGGCAATTGAAAACTAATGCCACCCAACAACCAGGGCTAAATAAGAATGTATCAATTGGTTCTATTCTTAGGTTAAAAGCTGATGGCTTCATGTAGTTATTTGTTTATTCATTTAATCATTTAAATGTATGTTAGAAATGTGTGTGTATATATATATATATATATATATATATATATATATATGTTTTAGTTTAGATAGGATGTTATGAAGTTTTAAGCCTTTTTATGTTTTATCAAATGTATTATCAATATTTATAGATATTTATTTACTAATTTTGATAATATTCCATTAAGTAGGAAGGATAGGCATAATTGTTGTTTGATTAACTTGTGCATGATGGGATATATATATATATATATATATATATATATATATATATATATATATATATATATATATATATCTATATACATACATATAAATTTTGTTGAGTCAGTTGTCTGTCTGTTTTTCTAATAGATATTCTGATGAAGTTTTGTATTATACTAAACGAAAGCGCTCAATAAACATCTTTTGTGGATCTTCTGTCCTGCTGGGGTTTATTTTTACTCTGTATAACTTATTAGACTTTTGCGAGCAAGAAGGTGCCGGTTAGGCTTGCTACCAGCTGTTAATCCACTTGTGGCAAATCATATTATCTTTGCTGTTTAATGGGGATTTCATTTTGTTTCCACTGAAGCAAATCTTTCATTTTATCTTTAGTTTCAGATAAAAGACACCTCTTCAGGAAGGAAATCACTTTCCTCAGAATCAGAATCAGCAAGAAGATAAGTCACTACAGAAAAACACTTATCACTCAGTCCCTGATCTTCTGAATGGGAATGAGTGGCAAGAAATCTGTCATCAATTGTTTTCCTAATCGTTATCAGTGAACAAACAGGATTAAAAACATTAAAGGCAAAAAGTAGTCCCTTAGCAAACCTCAGCAAGTCCATAGTTAATGAAACAGGAAAAGAGGCATTTTTAACATTTTGATTCTTTTTCTGAGAGACCCCATGGAAAAGGACCACCTCAAGTCAGGGGCACTAGCCCAAGAATCAAGTGCAGTAAAACATCACCCTCTCCTTCCCTCAAAATCAACAAAAGTGGTTTTCCCTTTTCTGGTGAGGACAACCCTAAAGTCACAGAGGAAGTGTCTATCTCTCAGTTCACAGTGGCTGCATGAGGAGCTATACTAGAGGGTCTCTGAGCCAACTATGAGAGATCCAAGGAACCATGTTAAGCCACAGCAGAATCACCCATTGGCAGCTAAGGCAATGACAAAGATGGCCTGACACCCAAGCCTTTCGGCAAACTTTCTTCTTCTTTTGGATAGAAAAAGGAAAAACTGAGGAGCTTGATGCCATGGCTAAACACATACAAACACATCTGAAAAGGGGGTAGCAGAGCAAAGTAAGGTTTCTGAGTTACATTCCTTACTGATGGTCCTCAAAAGCACCAACTCCTGACCCACAAATAAATATTCGATAAAAAGATGTAGATAATTATGGCAGTCCACAAAAATACATTTCCTAGCTTAAACAATAATTATTACTATATTACTTAATTAAAATAATTAATATTATTATTAAAGAAAAAAACAGTTTTCCTCAGAAAAATAGTAGTGGAAGGCTTTCCACAAAAGGGACTTGCCTGCCCAGCTTTGAAGGATCGTGAGACGGCCATCAGTTCCACAAAGCCTGCAGAGGGAGTGCACTTCGGCAAGAAAGCTCAGACGCTTTTGGCAACCTGCTTCTTTAATGCGCCTCTGAGCCACTCATCAGTAGGGGTGCATGAAAGATGCCCTGACGGTTTGAAAGCTGGACAGTGGTCAACTGGTCATATCTTAGGCAGGATATAACCCATATAGCTTAGACTATAGCAGCAACTATGATCTAATGCTGAACATACCTTGCACACACATTCTAAACATTTCACTATACCTTTCTTGTTATCTTCTTTACACAAAAAAGAAGTGCAGTTAAATGTTTTCAAAAATAAACATGTAAACCACAGGCTGCAGGTATGTATGAATTGTCTACATGATATGAATGTAAAAAACACTGTTTTTGTGGGGGGGGGGGCAAGCCCCATTGCACCCCCCGACACCCACTGATAATTATGTAAGCAAACTCAGAGACTGTTCTACAGTGGGGAAAAGGGTAAAGTCCCTGAGCCCTACTATAGCTTGATGTCTGCAAAAGGTACAGTTGTGTACCTACCATAAATGTAGATATTCGAGTGTATTCACTGTTGCAGTCATTACTCTTGGGGTTATCCTGCTGGCAGGCTACTCGCAGTCGGCCTGAATTCCAAAGTCCTGGTCAGGCATCGGTTGCTGTCACCTCTTCCCTGATGTCAGTGCTCCAGGGGTATAAAAGATGCAGCCGAAGCCATTTTCTTCAGTTTTTCTTGCCCCAGATGTCAGGTGCCCCCAAAAGGCTAAATAGATTATGCCAAAAAAAATACATGCAGTAAAGAAATATTTCCTTCATCTACAAGCAAATACACCATATAGGTTGTATAGAATAGAGAAGTACAGATAAACCCCAGCAAAAGAAAGGGGGACGGTGGGAGGGTAACCTGGACTGCAACAGTGAATACACTCGAACATCTACATTTATGGTAGGTACACAACTATACTATGTTCATCGTGTTTCACTGTTGCAGTCATTACTCTTGGGTTGAATCCCAAAGCTGAAGATGGGTGGCTGGGCTAAAAAGGATTAGGAGAGTCTATGACGCCCTACAGAACTGCAGTGGCAAAGCCTGCTCTGGATTTAGAGTAAAGACGTAAGTGGTAGTGCTTTGTATAAGTGTGCACTGAACTCCAAGTTGCAGCCTCTAAGATGTCTTTGGTTGGTACTCCTCTGAGGAAGGCTGCTGAAGTGGCTGCTGCTCTGGCAGAATGAGGCCTAATGCCCTTAGGCACTGATTTGCCATGCTGAGAATAGCAGAAATGGATGCAATGGCCTATCCATTTAGAAATAGTCTGTTTTGAGATAGCCTTTCCTTGTGATCCTGCAGCATATGATACTAAAAGTTGCTCAGTCTTTCTGAAAGCTTTAGTTCTGTCCAAGTAGAAGCATAGCTGCCTGTGTATGTCCAAAGAATGCAGAATTTTCTCACCCTTGTTTTGTGGGTTTGGATAAAAGGTAGGCAAGTGAATGGTTTGGTTGAGGGCCACACTGGACATCCCCTTAGGCATAAATGTTGGGTTTGTCCTCAAAGAAACCCTGTCTGGATGAAAAATGATAAAAGGTTCCACAGCCATGAGTGCTTGTAACTCTGAGACTCATCTTGCAGAGGTTATTGCTAGGAGCAGAGCTGTCTTCCAGGATAAGAATTTTATATCCACTGTTTGGGCTGGCTCAAACGGAGGCAGTGTGAGTTTTTCCAAGACATAATTGAGGTCCCATGACGGAATTGGTGCTCTCCTTGGAGGCTTGATGTTTTTGGCCCCTCTGAGGTACTGCCTTATTAAAGGATGAGAAAAGATAGGTGGTTCCGTATTGTAATGGGCAGAAATGGCAGAGGCATGAATCTTAATTGATGAAAGAGAAAGGACTTTGTCCAGCATCTCAGTTAGGTATTGTAAAATCTGAGGGATATTTAGTACATACGTGTCAATGCCTTGTTCCTGATTCCAAGCACAGAATCTCTTCCATTTTTCTGCATAAGATTTTCTGGTACTGGGCCTCTTGGCCTCCAAGATAACATCCATAATAGCTTTTGAAAGAGGAGTGTTCTGGATGGCTACATTATCCACCATGCTGCCAGATTTAAGGTCCTGAGTTGGCTGTGCAGGATCTGATTGTTTTGTTGGGTCAGCAAGTGAGAAGTTTGAGGCAATATCCATGCTGGACCTTGAGACAAGCTCTTTAGGATTGGGTACCAGTGCTGGCGTGGCGAGTCTGGTGCAATCAGTATAACTTCTGGCTTCTCTTGTCTGACCTTTAGGAGTACCCTGGGAAGGAGAAGCAGTGGAGGAAAGGCATATACTGTTAGATTTTTCTAGCTGAAGGATAGGGCGTCCACTCTCCATGCTTGTTTGTGATAAATCCTTGTGCAAAATCTTTGTAATTGGCAGTTGTGAGGGGAGGCAAATAGATCTATGTCTGGGCATCCCCATTTCCTTGTTATCATGCTGAAGACTTGTGGATCCAGTTTCCACTCATGGGGATGAGGTTTCTGCTTAGTTTGTCTGCCAGAGTATTTGTTTCTCCTGGCAGGAATTGTGCTTGCAGGTGAACTTGTTAAGTCAATGCTGTGTCCCATAAGGTCATTGCTTGTCTGCAGAGGGAGTAGGACTGTGTACCTCCCTGCTTATGTACCACATGACCATAGTATTGTCTTTCTTTATCAGTAGCTGTCCTGGATGAAGTAGATCCTTGAAAGCTGTCAGGGCATTCTGAACAGCTAGCATCTCTTTTTGATTGATGTGAAGATGCATCTGGCTTGCAGGCCATGTGCCCTGACTACATTTTCTTGCCATATGGGCCCCCCAGGCATAATCTAATGCATCCGTTGTCAGTGTTTGTCTGGCTGTGGGTAAAGTGAATGGCAGACCCTTGTTGTGGTGACAGGCCTCTGCCCACCATCGAAACTCCTGTTGCAGGCAGGGAATGAGGGTAATTACTGTCTCCAGGCTGTGACAATGCTGAGTCCAAACACTTTTTAGATACCATTGTAGTTTCTTCATATGCAGTCTGGCATATGGAATTAGTAGAATGCAGGATGCCATGAAACCCAAGGCCTGCAGGATTTTCCTTGCAGATAACTGGGTCTTTCTTGCCAATTTTTTAAAGTAAGAAGTCAGTTGCTTTTGCTTGTCTGGCATGAGATAAGCCATCTGGGCAGCTGTATTTAAGCTTGCACCCAGGAATATTATCTCTTGAGAGGGTACTAGTATTGATTTCTTTTCATTTACTGTGTACCCTAGGCAAATTAGTAATCGTTTTACAAATGCCAGATGCTTTAGAAGAATGTCTTTGTTCTCTGCTTGAATAAGGCAGTCATCCAAGTAGGGATATATTTGAATTCCTCTTTGTCTGCAAAATGCAATTACTGGTGCCAGGCATTTTATGAAGACCCTGGGCGCAGTAGATAAGCCAAAGGGCAGCGCTGCATTGAGCCAGCTATGAATCTGAGGTATCTTCTGCAAGATTATCTGATTGGGACATGCAGGTATGCCTCTTTTAGGTCCAAAGTTACGAGCCAAGCCTTCTTGCCCAGCATGGGCAGTAGCTGCTGTAGAGTCAACATCTTGAATTTTGGAACCCCCAGAAACGTGTTTAGTATAGACAGGTCCAGTATTGGTCTCCAGGTTTTGTCCTTTCTGGGCACTAAGAAACGTCTGGAGTAAAATCCTTGCCCCTGCTCTTGTTGTGGTACTTGTTTAATGGCCCTCATGTCCATGAGGGCTGTAATTTCCTTTTGTGCCTCTGCCCACTGATTGTGCGGCAGGTCTGGCATTCCTTTTGCCCTTGGTAGGGTGTGAAAATGGAACCTGCAGCCTTGGGACACTATGTTCAAGACACAAATTTTCTTGGGTAACCATTTGCCAAATTGATGAAAAAAGTTCTAGTTTTCCCCCTAAGGGGGCTGTCAAAAAAAAAGTGCTTGGATCTGGCAGAGGAAAGTCACTGGGACTGTTTCCTGTAAGGTTGTGATTTGTCTTCTTCGCTTTTGGAGGTAGAAGCACCCCATTGTTTAGGCCTGTATGAGCCTTGGGGCTGAGATCTGCCTCTGGGACGTCTGTATCTGCCTCTTTATCATCTGTCTGACACTGGAAACGACCAATTTTTAGAAGGCCAGTTCCTGCTAAATCTGGGTGGCTGCACCTGTAAGAAATCCTTAACTGTCTGCATGGATTTCGCTTTATCCATTTTCTTCAACACCTCTTCTGCTTTAGCACCAAACAAAGTATCAGGCTATAATGGGGCATCTAATAATTTTGCTTTAACATGATCAGGCAGATTCAGTTCCTTTAACCAAGCATGCCTTCTAATAACAGAAACTGTAACAGCGGCCCTGCAAGAGGCCTCCAGTGAATCATAACCACATTGCAAAGTATGCTTTCCCACTTGTTCAGCTGCATGCAATAAATCCTGCATTTCCTTGTTCTCTGAACATTCAGTATTTGTCAACATTTTCTGTTTAAGCAGTGACATTAAGTACTGCTGATATTTAAGCATATGAAACTGACAATTTAAAGCCCTTACAGCCAAGGTAGCAGAAGTATAAACTTTTTTCCCCATCTGTCCAGTGCCCTAGAATCCCCATCAGAGGGGACAGGGTTTTTTGCAGTGGAAGCTTTGACCCCTTTGGGACCCTGAGATATAGTTTCTGGGTCAGTAGCGGGGTTTTTATATAGGAATTTATGAGAATCCGGTACCCTGTAGTATCTGTCTGGCTTAGCAGGTGCAGGGGGTAAAGAGTCAGGGGACAGGCCGGACTCTGAAAATACATCATCTACAATGTCTAGAACAGGTGGAACAGCAAGGGGTCTGTGCTGAGGAAGTAGCAGAAAGTCTCTGAGCCTTTTCTAAGATTCAGAGTAATCTTGGCTCTCCCAGTGGAAATGCTCCCTCATGGTATGCAGGGTTTTCCCCAAAAGAATAATCCTCAGGAGGAGAGGCTGAAGGAATGGATTCTTCAGCATCAGAGTCCTCATAAGGAGGCATAGAATAATCCTGTTCAGAAGAGGAATCAGAGGAAATAGAAACCTGATCATAAGAATCATATTCTGTCTCTTGCCTAGGCCTTTTATCAGGAGGGGGATGGGAACCCTGATCAAAGTAATTAGGTCTTCGGCCATTTTAAGCATCTGTTTTGTAGGCATGGAAGTCCGAGTAGGAGAATGCTGTACTTGTTTCTTTGTCTTTAGAGCTGCTTTAGTCTTTGTCTTTGAAGCTGAAGATGGTTTAACATATAACTGTGTAGGTCTGAAGACACCCTCAGAAGCCGATGTCTGCTCAGCGGCTCTGGACCCATCTGAGGGAATGATTTCCGAGTGTCCAATACCTGAGTATCCAGAGGCCCAGTCGGCTCCACGTAGGAGTCGGAAGCGGCCCGTGGCTCTGAGGTAGCGGGCGCCAGGGGCTGCGAAAGCGCCTCACTGAGAACCGGCGAACCGGCAACTGGCCTAACGGAGGCCTTGTCTGTTTTGGACCTCGGATGCATATCCTTTTCCTTGTCCTTGCGTTTTTTGTAAACTCCAGTCGTCGGCTGTTCCAACGGCATTATATAATTAAATCTTCAGCCAAAGTAATGAAATGCAAAAATCGAACCAACGCTTAATAGTGCATTGGTTAAATCTAGCACAAAACCGACAGCTAGCAACGTTGTGATCAGGGCCTAGACAAGGGATACAGTAAGAGTGAAAAACCTTATGAGGTATTTGCTTCCCATAAGAAATACAATTGTTAACTTTTTCTGACATCGGTCTGGAGCAAGAAAAAAGTTTCCCCAACGGGGTACTTAGCTTTAATGAAGACTTTGGCTCTGAAATTCGGATTTGAAAATCTCAGGAGTCGGCCGACTGGCACTTGCGAACTGCTTTTGCTTTGGGCACCGCGCAGCAAGAAAGACTGAAGAAAATGGCATTGGCTGCATCTTTTATACCCCTGGCGCATTGACGTCAGGGAAGAGGCGACAGCAACCGACGCCGGACCAGGACTTTGGAATTCAGGCCGACTGCGGGTAGCCTGATAGCAGAATAACCCCAAGAGTAATGATTGCAACAGTGAAACACGATGAACATCAATCTTCCTGTCCCACTAAACATTCAGCGTTTCAGAACATCAACCATATTGTTTCGATCTTTTAGGAGTAGATGTGCTGAAACGTCGACTTTCTAATATAAACATTATACATGTATTGCTCTTCTGCTATAAACATTGTGTGTATATGTGTGTGTGTAGATATATATATATATATATATATATATATATATATATATAGTTAAATATATGTTATATAGTTAAACTTTCACTATATGGTTATGGAAACTAATTCAGTATGTAAATATATTCTAGAGCAATTTACAAGCATAAATGCATCACTTAGTCTGGTGTATGTAATACAGTGGCTTGTGTGAAAAGGACTTCCCTAGAAGTTGCCAGAAAAGGGGAAATCCCTCTTTCCTCAGAAGTCCAGCAACTTCAGAGTTGTTTATAATAAATTCAGAGGTGTACATGGCAGTACCCCCTAAACAAGGGGTATAGGGGTAGTGCCCCTTTAATAAAAGAAACACTTTTCTGAATTTGTCCAATTCTAAAAGACAAAGTGGGTTATTGGAAAATACATTTTTCAACATTTGGCTTCACCTGAAAGGGAAGTATCTCACACACACACACACACACTCACTCTACCAGTTTTACAAAAAATACCAATATTAACAGTGTTTTTAAAATAAAATGTCAGCAATGATAACCTAAATCGTTAATATCAAGGTCAGATTTAAAGCACTGGACATAAATTATACAGTAGGGAAAAAAGTTAGGAAAGAAAGAAAAACGTCAATGGCAGATGCTCAGGAAACTTAAACCTGCTATGAAAGATTTCTGCAGTCAGACAAAAAAATGGTAGTCTTCATCACTGGGAAAAATGAATTAATTGAATGAAACAGTTGCAGGAAGCATATAAACTGCTTAAGCTATGCTTCTTCATAATGGATCCTGTTGGACACCTATAAAAAAAACTAAGAAAGCCAGTGCTTTTCTCAAATATGACTGCCTAGCCCTACTACCAAACTTAGAAAATGGTATACATTGAATTATGCTGAAGGTTATTTACATTAAATTACTGTTTGCTCTGTGGTAAAGGGAGATTAAGCCCTGACCGCAGCACACCCAACCTAGGATCAATTAGCAACTAAGGTACTGGAAAAGCCAGAAGGACAGGCAACTAGCTCTTCTCGGAGAGGAAGAGGCGCATGGCCTACGGTTGTAGCTTCATCCAGTGCAGACTGGGTATCAATGTAGAGCCCTGCACATGCATATCCACTAAACAGTGAGGTGACTCTTTGCAGCTAGTACAATTATATATTTGGAAGCAAGCATATGTCAGCAATGTGGAATGTCTGTACCAAGCTGCCACAAGGATTAAGGAAATAAAGCCAGCAAAACTTTGATGGCAGCCTGCAAATCAGCCTGCTGTGGATGTCTTTTTTCTAAAGTATAATGGTAGAATGAATGAGTTGGTTAGGAAGCAAGAGAGCTGTTAGTTTGTAAGTATGATGACAAAAAACATGATGAGAAAAATGTGTAAATAGATATAAATATTCTCTCTCTCTCTCTATATATATATATATATATATATATATATATATATGTATGTATATATATATATATATATATATATATATATATATATATATATTACTTTATTTTTTTAGTTTAGACAAGTATACCTCAAAAACTAGCACACGAATCTAGAAAGAAATGCCTGATGACAGAAAAGGTATCTTATTTAGGGGCATCCAACATAACTGGCTAGTTAGACTGTGCCACTACCACTAAACCCATATGAAAGCTCAGATTTATATTATAATAAAAAGGAAAAGTACATATTCTTGACATATGGCAGGTAGTCTAGCACACTGGCACATTTCAGACATCATATATTATTCCAAAAAACACTTAACTAGCACTTGCAAAGCAGTGGGTTTGTTGCCATCCACATTTTCAGATGGATGGATGGAGGCAAAAAAGTAGCAACAACAGAATTTCACATGTAAATCCAGTCATAGAAATTAGTATGTCAAGTAAAATTAATTTGCTGGCTTTGTGAGTGAAGCACTAAAAAAAGGAAACAAAGCTTCACTAAAATCACAGGAATATAATAGTACACCTGAAATCTACAATGAGATATTAAGGCTAAGAGAGGTTGCATCCTTAAGCCATCCACAGTGCGGACACAAGAGTTTGAAAAGCTTTTATATTTTTCCCTAGGAAGTTTCCCTTCCAAATACTCAACATTTTTACAACTAGCAAAAGCAGAAGCTTTCGAAACCCCTTCAAAACTATCAACAGCATGGTGATATGAGGGACTTTTTTTTCCTTGGACATGCACTGTTTTATTCTGCCACATAATGAGTCTGATACTGGGATCCAAATGGAGAGATAAGTCAGCAAGCAGATGAGAGTAGTATTGCTAAAACTGAATTCATTCTCAAGTCTTGGTGAATACCTTGACGAGGTAGACCCTGTTTTTCATAAAATCTCACCAAGATGAGACTGATATACAGACTGTATTTTATATAGCATATATCATGGACAGAAGTCGGTTAAAAAATAAAAAAGGTGACTGGGTGCAAAAATCCAGAATAAACAAAGTGCCCAATCCTGGTAGGTGCACTGGTGCAAGGACAGGTAAAAATGACCGTGAAGAATCCTCAAGACACGGAAATATTCTGACAATTGGGCTAGGCCAGGCCCAAGGGAGGATGCCCCACCTGTTGCAGAAATAAGCAGCAGGCCACAAAAAATGATGGGCCAAAAAGGGAAAGGCATAAAGACGATACAGTCGACTATTGACAAGAAAGAAATTATGCATTGTTACTATTATGCTAAGAGGCCCAGAAATTCAAGAGAGAAGATATACAAAAAGATTAAGAGAGAAATTAGAGGAAAGAAAAATACTTGCCCAAGAAAAACTGTCAGAAACTTCAAGTAAAAACTTATGTTCACTAATACAACAGATTTATGAAAAACATTATATAGACCAAGAAACCTTGGCCATTTGGGAAAAAAAAGCTACTGAGGAAGTGGATAAATATAAAGAACAAAATCTAGAGACTTTTGAAAGATCTAAAAAAGAAATATGGACATGGGAAAGAAAGAAAGATCTGATATTGTGCGATATTTATGCAAAGGAGAAAGTCAAGATAATTAACACAAAAAAAGGCAGCCCCAAAGATATTCGAAGAGAAATACAGGGAACAGCATCCAGATATGGAAAATTTCACAATCAAAAAAATGAGATCACAAAGAGTGAATGTAGACCAGACAATTAGTAAAGAAGAAATTAAAAAACAGAAGTTGAGGTTACGGAATACTTGAGCAGTGAATGATTTAGTGTAGAAAGTCTATCACAGGTTACATCACAGCATGATAGAACAATGATTCCTCAAAGTAAGGAGAAACAGGAGGCATCTGAAGAAGAAATATGGGCATGGGAAAGAAAAAGAGATTTAATATGTTGCAATATTTATGCAAAGGAGAAAGCAAACCTAATCAATACAAAAAGAGCAACACCAAAGAAATTTTAAGAGAAATGCAGGCAAAGGCATCCAGGAATGCACGCATTTTACAATACAAAAAAAAAACCACAGAGGAAAAGTAGAAAAGAGGATTGGTAATGGAGAAGTTAAAGAAATAGAAACAGAGGTAATGGATTACCTGGGAATTGAAAGATTTAGTGTAGAAAATCTAACTCTGATATCATCACAGCAGGACAGAGCAATGGATCCCCAAATTAAGGAGAAACCAGGGGAGCAGGAAACATCTGATCAGTTGCCATATGAAGATACTTTGGAGCCTTCCATAGGAAACCAGTACAAACGTTCAGTTGGAGTAGCACACCAAGGGATGGAACAAGAAACTGTTGCAACTCTAAAGCATTCAGTGTTGTGGAGTTTTAGGTCAGTGCGTTCCCATATGAAAGAGCAATGGATGACACAGGATGAAACTGAAGAGGATGTGGCACAGGAAGATGTGCTGGAACTTTCTATAGAATGCCCACAGGAAATGGAGAACAAAGAATGTGCCCTCAGTTTAGAAGAAAATGATCTAAGAGAAGAGTTGCTTGATTTACTAGACATAGGCAGATATATTAATACCAATGAAAAAAACAGACTACAGAACGTCAACAAATCCCCAAAAAGTTAGAAGTTTGATAAAACATATGAACACAGTAATTAGGACTGGTCATAGAGATTCATGCAATGTAACAGAAGTAAACAGAATATATTACTATGCAGTTAAATAAATAACAAATTCTTACCACAAAAACAGAGTAGTAAGAGAAAGGAAGGGGAGAAATCGAATGCCATCATGGAAGTATCAAATAGAGAAAACTATAAAGCAATTAAGACAAGAAGAAGAGTACAGAAGAGGGAACAGATCAACAAAAATACTCAGAAGGACAGATGTGATAAAAGCAGTGTGCAGTATCAGAACAGATCATTTATCGTGCAGTATTGCAAACAAACTAAAAATATCAGCACAGGCAGAAAAACTTAGAAGACATGCAGATAAATATAAAGGAAAAGCATAAAATAAGCAATTTACTGATGACCCAAAAAGTTTTATACTGAATTGGGAAACAAGGCAAAAGGAATTGAAATACCACCAAAAAAAGAAGAAATACATACGTTTTGGAGAAATGGCTATGAAGATCCTGTGGAACATAAAGATGCTTAAATGGATAGAAGAAGTAAAAGAAAGAATAATAACTTCAAATGTACAGGATATGAAATGGATGAAGTAATGGCCAGAGAGATTGAAACAAAGTTAAGGAAAGCTCCTAAATGGAAAACCCCAGGTCCAGATGCAGAATCTAACTTCTGGCTAAAAGTATAAACATCTTTAAAGATTTAGCCATGAAAAAGAACTATTTATATGTGCACCCTGAACAGACACCAGCTGTAGACCAATAATTCGGCTTCCAATGACGTATAAACTATATATTAGAATTGATCCCAATAGAGTTTAGTCATTTAGAAGAAAATTCAATCATGGCAATAGAACAAAAAGGTAATAAAACAGAGTCGTATGGAACAAAGGATCATTTGCTGTTAAATAAAGTCATAATGGAGAAATGTTAAAATGGGAAGAATCTTATGGCATGGACAGACTACAGAAAAACATTTGACAGTATCCAGCATTCAAGGATAAAACAGTGCTTAAAATGTATTAAGATACACCCTACACTGGTCATGAAACATTGGCATACAGCAGGACAGAGCAATGGATCCCCAACTATGCAGTTAAGCCATGATAAAGAAAAAATTATCATTCCAGGGATAAAAATTCAAAAGGGAATATTCCAGGGTGACTCTCTATCACCACTGCTCTTTTGTCTTGCCCTTAACCCATTAAGGTGTCTACTTAACAGATTAGGTCATGGCTGTAATTTGGCTCCCAGAAAATAACAGTGTTAAGACTTCTTATCTACTTTTTGTAGATGATTTAAAAGTATATAGTTCATCAGATGAGGAACTGAAAGCCCAACTGCAAGTGGTCAAACCTTTTTCAGATGATAGAAGAATGTCATTTGGTTTTGACAAATGTGCAAAAGCAACCATTAAAGAAGAAAAGCTGCAGCATCAAGAAAACATCAGCCTGGGTTAGGAATGTGATATAAAAGAACTTGAGTAAAAGGAGGTGTATAAATATTTGGGAACTGATGATCAGCAATAAAACATGAACAAATGCAAATAAAACTTAGTAAGGAATATTTTAGAAGACTAAAATTAATACAGAAAACAGTGTTGATATCTAAGAAAAAAGTCCAAGCTGTAAAACAATTTGTTCTTTCTGTCGTAACTTAAAACTTAAAATTTTGGAGTCACTGAGTAGCCCCATAAGGTGTTGGGCAAGAAAATAAAAAGGATAGTTCAAGCTCATAAAATAATATATAAAATTCATTGTATACCAAGATTATACATTCCCTGTTCTGAAGGAAGTATAGGTCTCCCTGAAATCAATTACATCTACAGATCTGCAATCGTTGGACTGCATACATATCTGCTGACCTCAAGAACCAAACATAGTGAAAGTTTTGAAACATGAGGAGAATTAAGTCTAGGACGACTTCCCTGTTTAGTTTATCAGAAGCATATCGGCATTAAATGGGAATGGAAACCAAACCAGAAGTAGATAAAAATCAGGCAGCAGCAACTGAATATGCCAAAAAAAAAAACAAAAGAAAGAATATAAGGTGAAGGATCAGATGAGAAGGCACGAAATGTGGAAACTGCATAAATACAATTGCATGTATAGAAAACTATTGGAACAACCTCAATTTAATCAGGATCAAAGCAGTACTGGTTAAGGAGAGGTGAATTTAAACCAAGAGACAAAAGGTTAATATTGGCTGCCCTAGACAGTGGGCTATGAACACGCTGGTTTACAAAGTCCATTGACCATGTGGGAGAAAAAGACAAATGTAGGTTTTGTAAAGCAGAATTGGAAACACTCACACATCTTTTTGCTGGTTGTGACACACTAATGGCAGAAGGAATGCATACTGAAAGACATAATAATGTGCAATACTGTTGCATTATGGATTGTGCAAACATTATAATTCTGAGGTAGCTGAAAAACACAGGAAACATGAGCCACAAAGCATTATAGAAAACGATGGTTTATATCACATGGATCACCCATTATCAGCAGTTCAGAAAATTGATGTGAGAAAACCACATATAGTAGTCCATGAAAAGAAGAAAAAAGTAGCATCGATCATTGAAATTGCTACACCAAGTGACTACAGTGCCTTATGTATAAAGAGACACAAAGTCTTAAAATACCAGGATTTGCAGACGGAAAGGAGGGCAATCTGGAAGAAGGACACCCAGACAGTTCCAATAGTAGAAGGAGCAGTGGGATCTTATAAAAAATAATTTACAATTGTACTTAGATATGTCACAGACACATTTAACTCCGTAGGAATTGCAGCAGGAGTCATTACTGGACACACTGCGGGTGCTACAAAGAGCACTTCTAATCCTGAGGATTAAAGACATCAAAGACTGAACCCATATTAATTTCATGAACTTTAATCGTACTTTGACTTGGAAATGGGGTCTCTTCCAGCCATGGTATTAAAAACTGAAAAGATTTGCAAAAATTAAAAAGAAAAAAATAACAAACCACATTACAGACACTGTTAATAACTTTATTTTACTACAGGTACATTTAACAAAATTTGATAGAGCTAGACAAATTATTCTCAATGACTGTCACTGCACTTAAACAAACATCATGTTCATTTGAAGTCTGGCAAGGAGAAAAAATTTTGTCCCATGAAAGGAAAGACAAAGATCCTTTAGTTTGCATTAATACATTTCTTTTTCTTTCTTTTTTTTTTTTTTGAACCTACATTGTTAGAATGATTAGTAGAACTCTCTGCATTGTACTCTTACTCTAGTATTCTAGTCAGAGATTTTAACCTTCAGAATGTTAATAAAATAAAGCATGGTCAGAAAGTAAAATTACAATGAGCTATGTTTTTATCTGTTGCTACAAGCAGCGTTTTGCCTTACAAAGAGTACTTCATGTATCTCCTGGTGTCATTAAGCCCCGATCCTTCATTGAACGAGTTATCACCCTGTCTACACAGTGACTGCATTATGGATGATGAAGCATCACCTAAAGCTAAAGGAGACATTAAAGACTCCTCCAGAAATTATTTGACCCACCCTAGAAAACTTTCCAGTAGGAAAGTATTACAGTCTGCAGAATGTCAAAATGTGACTAGTCTGGTGTTTTTTATCTAGTACATCCTTTACTGTTAATACACACCTGTCCTCATTATCTGCCTGTGTGACTCAGGATCCTGAAGGATATATTTCTACCACACCTCATCTGTTCCATTTCAGTCATACCTCTCAACTGGCCAGATTTTTGCATCATATGTTTTTGTCTGTTCCTCATAAAAGTTCTGGTTTTCTGACAAATCCCTGAGGATTAAATTCACTGAATAATCACATTCATTTAAATTTTAGACTTCATATCATTCAGAAAATGCATGCTAACACAAATGCTGCTATTCTATCAACTTTCTAAGTTTATAAGAGCAATATTTAAAATCTGTCAATATTTCTGGGGCCTTTGCCCCCTCATTATTTCAAATTTTGTTCAGATTTATTGCTCTAAGAGGTTGAGAGGTATGACTTCAATACTAAGCAAATGTTATCATGTCAGATTATCCGTCTCCCACACAAATAGTCTTGGCCTCTTAGGTTACTTGTATGATTTTCTAGCTGAAGTATTCATTTCTGTGCTTTTTCATTATCTAAACTTCCAAAATAACACAACCTAAATGTAATGTGGAAAACAGCAAGTGACAGCAAACAAGATGATAATTGTTTTTTTTTTTCCTGCCAGTACATTTTATGTGCAATCACCCCTTCAGAAATCTACTCTATCCCACTGGAGTTCTGTACTGCTAGCACAAGCCAAGGCTGTTGCATAAACAGGTGAAGAATGCTAATCTACTACCATGTTACACTGGATGCACTGCACATGTTTACAGCAGGTCACAGAGTTAACACTCCTGCCATTAGCTTTACAGGTTCAGTTTTTACTGACACAGACAAGAAAACATGAAGCTCTAAACTCCTTCAGTTGTCTTAACACTCAAAAAGATTAACCTTTACTTTTTACTAAGACTTCTGGTAAGTAATCTACACTGCAAAAGACTAAAATTGTGCAGGAATTGCCTAATTGATAAATCCTGAAAAGAAAGAGAAGCTTTGTTATATCATTCCTAAGCCATTAACAATGGTTGTACGGCAAGGATCAGTACTGGGATACTTACACTTTTTGTCATACACATGTGCAAAGACTACCGCAGCTCTGTATATGTACGACAACACAATATTACCTAACACACTTACTAAATATAAGATGGTAACAGTGGGGAGTCTTGCATTTCACCAAAATCATGTGTGAATTCATATTTCAGCCCAAATGATCAAATTTTGATGGCGCTGAAGAATATTGCTGCAATTTTCTTATTTACATTTGTTAAATGAATAGCTGGACAGGACACAAGGTACATTTTCAGCATGGGTGTGGGAAAAACACAGTAATAATCTCTGAAAAGATTATAACTGAACTAGGGTGATACAGGGGCTAAACACCCCACAAGAGAGTGAGGGTGAGATATTGTCACAGCCACTAGGAACATTTTTGTATTTCTTGACAAATGTCATCTCTTGCATTTGTGTATGTACAAGAACATCCCAAAACAAGAAAACTACCAGCAAAAACTGTGCAAATGTGGTCAATGGCTAAACAATACACAACAGAAAAACAACAAAGCCAAGAGAAAATAACTTTAACAACACTTCAAATAAAATTTCATTTGAAGTGTTATTAAAGTTATTTCCTCTTGGCTTTGTTTTTCCATTATGTCCAAGAACAGACATATGCTCATTACCATGTGTTTACCAAGAAGGGTGTGGTTTCAACCTCTCAGACGGATAACAGTAAATGCCAAAAAAGAGCATATGGGGGGGGGGGGCTATTAACATTTCAGCACACAGAGTTACAAAGATGAGCTTTAGCCTGTAATCCCATGTTTGATTCGCTCAGTCTTCAACTTCCAAGGGTGTTACTTTGAATAAGTCATTTTTTTTCAGGTGACCCATGAAAAGATGCCCAGTTGGTTTACCTAGTTAACAAATAACATTAGGTTATCCTATTAATTCATTTAACCAACTAGTTCAACACGGCAGCTTGATGAACCAAGGGGACTCTGGAGTCCTAAGGAAGAGATGACACAAATACACGAAGAAGGTAATTAGATAGTCAATAGAAAAGCAACCTATGGTAGTCTGTCCAAAATGTGAAGATTTATCCACAAACTGACACAACAGAAATAAAGCAGATGCAGGGTACCCAAGAGTAACTAAAACACTGCAAGGTCAGCATTAAGTAGCCTTTAGGAAATGTAAGACAAATCTCAGCATACATATTCCCACACAACAAAGGAAAAGTACAGCCACATGCAGTTCTGGAGATACAGCCAAAGGAAAGACAGCACAGACAGAACAAAGAACAGTGACTAAAATAGTGAACAAATGTGGTCAATTAATAAAGATACTATTAAGAAAGTTTAACTGTAACATGCACATCTCAGAAAGAAAGACAGTTTAGGGATACAATTTAAAACTTGTAATTACCCACTGGTATTAATAAAGTTCAAGAGGAAAAAAACATTATCAGGTATAAAAACTGTTTGAAGATAAACTGGCAATCATACCTCTCAACTGCTAAAATTCAGGCACAGTTTTTTGCCATCAGATTTAGCCTTGTTTCTAGCAGATTTATTGAATTTCTTCAAAAAGTCAGACCTGTTTAAGGTCCATGCCTTATTAAACAATAGAACAAAACCTGTACAAACATTCAGTAGCTCTAACAACCAAACCTCTCAACCTATCAAATTCCTCGATATTTACAGGTTTTGAGGGCAAAATAATGGGGTGGCACAAATTCCCAAGTGGCCCCCTCAATTCCCAAATTTCCTGTTTTTTTTTAAAAAAATTTTTTTAGTTGAAGATGCTGACATCATCACGTGCAGGGGCGTGCACGATGACATCAGCAACATGAAGTAGACTGCCAGCCTGATGGAATTCGTCTGAGTCTGTACACTGTTTACCTTTTTTCTACGTACAATTGTATGTTGAACCTACAGACCTTGTAATTGGATATTGGAAGGACTTAGAAATTAGAATAGCAGAGGCAGGCAGTGAGAGGAGTGCTGAAAATGAGTCGACTGGACTGGAGCTATTTTAATATTTAACTTAATAAAGCCACTTCAAGCAAGTACTACTAGTAGTGCACTCACTGCATCTCAGAAAGTTAAGTTCAGCAGCCAGCAGTCGAGCAGCGCAGTGTCTGTCTGGACCAGTCCACCCAGTGTCTTGTACCCCAATGCTCCCAGGAAATGGAATTCCAGACTCAGAATCAGGAGAAAGGACAGCAGGTCAACACACCACACTAGTGCAGGTGGCGGAGGATGCGAAAAATCTTTGGCAGCTCAACTTCCTCCAGCTTTTCCATGTAAAAGAATTAAAAAAAATAAAAATGTGAATACTAGAACTAGATTCATAGCTTAGTAAGCTCACTGACCAGATTTTCCCAGAATGTCCAAATTTATGACTCATATTTTTGGTCCATGTCCATTTCTCATAAAAATGTCTGGCAAATCACCAGTAGATCTTTGAGGACTGAAGTCAGAAAATAATGGCAGCAGACAAAATACTGTTGTGTACACTTACCATAAATGTAGATGTTCGAGTGTATTCCCTGTTGTACTCCTTAAAAAAGGGGTTAGCCAGCTCCCAGTAGCCCACAGTCGGCCAGAATACCAAAGTCTTTGGTATATGACGTGGGCTGCCTTCGGTCTAGGCCTGATGTCAGGACATCAGGTACAAAAGAAGGCAGCCAACGCCATTTCCTCAGTTTTTCTTGCCTTAACTGTCAGGAGCCCCCCAAAAAAAGGTTAGACCAGGAAAAGAAAATTCAGTCTGTGCTCTAGGAAAAAAGGGTGATGGAAGGGGGGGGGGGGCAGGACTGCAACAGTGAATACACTCGAACATCTACATTTATGGTAAGTGTACACAACTGTACTATGTTCATCGTGTTTCACTGTTGCAGTCCTCACAAAATGGGTTGATTCCCAAAGCCCAGGAAGAAAACAAAAGGGGGGAGGAACACCCACTGTTTAAGGGTTGGTAAGGATGCCCTGCAACACTGCAGAGGCAAAACCAGCCCTGGACTTAGAAAACAAGGGTAAATTGTAATGTTTAGTGAAAGTGTGGACAGAAGTCCATGTAGCTGCTTTCAGTATGTCCCTAGTAGGTACACCTCTTAAGAAAGCTGCTGAGGTAGAGGCTGCCCTAGTAAAATGGGTCCTAATACTCTGAGGAGGAACCTTGCCATGCTGTAAGTAACAAAAGTGAATACAATGAGCAATCCACTTAGAAATGGTCTGTTTTGAAATAGCTTTGCCCTGAGCTCCAGGAGGAAAACGGACCAACAACTGATCTGACTTTCGAAAAGATTTAGTCATGTCCAGGTAAAATCTATGCTGCCTATGCACATCCAGGGAATGCAGTAACCTTTCCCCTTTATTCTGAGGATTAGGAAAGAAGGTTGGCAGGTGGATAAACTGGTTAAGAGACAGGCTAGAAACCACCTTAGGCATAAAGGAGGGATTAGTTCGAAGAGAAACCTGATCCACATGGAAGATGATAAAAGGCTCTATTGCCATTAAGGCCTGCAGCTCAGAAACTCTTCTAGCTGAAGTAATAGCCAAAAGGAAGGCAGTTTTCCAGGACAGAAACTTCAGGTCCGCTGAGGCAGCTGGTTCAAAAGGAGTCAGAGTACATTTCTCAAGTACATAATTGAGATCCCAAGCAGGAGTAGGTGCCCTTCTGGGAGGCTTTAAATTGCTAGCTCCCCTGAGGAACTGTTTCATCAAGGGATGCCCAAAGGAACAATGAGCTGAAATAGCTGAAGCATGGATTTTGATAGAAAAAAATGAAAGTCCACCATTAAGCAAGCCTGCCAGATAGTCAAGAATGAGAGGAAGAGAAGGTTGAGAAGGGTCTTCCCCTCTAGTCTGCATCCAAATGGAGAATCGTTTCCACTTATCTGTATAAGATTTCCTAGTGCTAGGCCTCCTGGCCTCACGAAGGACCTCAACCACTTGTTGGGAAAGGTTTAAATTATGAGCCAAGCTGCCAAATGCAGAGTCTGAAGATGAGGATGCAGAATTCTTCCCCCCTCCTGAACCAAGAGATCTGGTGTCAGGGGAAGATGCCAAGGCTGAGACTGGGAGAGACTGCAAAGTAGTGGATACCAATGTTGTCTGGGCCAGTCTGGAGCTATAGTGATGGCCCTTGGTTTTTCATCCCTTATCTTTAATAGCATTCTGGGAAGAAGAGGCAGAGGAGGGAATGCATAAATCGAGAGCTGTGTCCGGGGGAAGACAGAGCAACCACTTTCCAAGCTTTGTTGATGATCCCTGGTGCAAAAGGTTGGAAGAAGGTTGGTTGGTTTGAGATGAGAAGAGATCCACCTGGGAAGTGCCCCAAGGCTGAATGATGTGATAGATGATGGTCTTGTTTAGTTGCCACTCATGAGGATCCAGGACCTGCCTGCTCAACCGGTCTGCCAAGGTGTTGAGCCTTCCTGGAAGAAACGGAGCTATCAGATGAATGCCCATGGAAGCTGCTATGGACCATAGTATCATGCTTTGTCTGCACAGGGGGTAAGAGTGCATCCCTCCCTGCTTGTTGATGTACCACATGATTGTGGTGTTGTCTGTCCTGACCAGAAGAATACCAGGAGAGAGAAGATGTTTTGAAGGCCATTAAGGCCTGCTTGACTGCCATCAATTCTTTCAGATTTATGTGCAAATGAACCTGTTGAGAGTTCCTAGTCCCCTGAATGCATCTGCCCTCTAGATGTGCTCCCCAAGCATAGTCCGAGGCATCTGTGGTGAGGGTGTGGCTGGCAGGAGGTGGACAGAAAGGCAGGCCTTTGTTCTGTGCACAGGCAGTCACCCACCAAAGGAACTCCATCTGTAGGCAGGGAATCAGAGGAAGTATCAAGTCTAAATCCTGAGCGTGTTTACACCAAAGGCTTTTGAGGTACCACTGTATTTTCTTCATATGCAATCTGGCATATGGAATCATCAGAATACATGAAGCCATTAATCCCAGGGCTTGCAGGAATTTTCTTGTAGAGAGCTGGGTCATGCTTACCAAATTTTTGAAGTAATTCGAAAGATCCATTTGTTTCTCTTGAGGGAGGAATACCATCAGAGCGGCTGTATTCAGGCTCGCTCCCAGGAATACAATCTCCCTGGTGGGTACCCAATTTTGACTTCTTTTCATTGAAGGTGTAGCCCAAAGAGGTGAGAAGGTTCTTTACAAAGTCCAAATCCTTTAGAAGTTGCTCCGGAGAGTTTGCCTGAATAAGACAATCATCCAAGTAAGGGTAAATTTGAATGTTTCTTTGCCTGCAAAAAGCAATGACTGGAGCCACGCATTTGGTAAAAACTCTGGGAGCAGTAGATAAGCCTAAGGGCAGTGCAGAGAATTGGAAGCGCCTGCTCCCCGCCCTGAAGCAAAGGAACTGCCTGCAGCTTTCCCTTATTGGGATATGCAGACAAGCTTCTTTGAAATCCAAAGTCACCAGCCAGGAATCCTTGGCCAGCATTGGCAGCAACTGCTGAACAGTGAGCATTTTGAATTTTGGAATAACCAGAAATGTGTTTAGAATGGACAAATCAAGAATAGGGTGCCAGGTGCCCCCTTTTTTGGGAACCAGGAAAAGTCTTGAGTAGAAACCCTGGCCTATCTGTAGTGCAAGAACTGGCTCTATTGCTCCCACGTTTAGTAAAGAAGAAACTTGTTTTTCTGCTTCTGCCCTTTGATTTGGGAGGATATCTGGGTATCCTTGGTGGACAGGGAAGGTGTGAAAGGAGAACTTGTAGCCTTGGGATACTATTTTGAGCACCCATTTGTCTGTGATGGTGAACCAAGCATTTGCAAACATGGCTAACCTTCCCCCCAAAGGAAACCCTGGGCTCGCAAAGGCAGGCAGGGGAAGGCCGGAGTCATTGGGAATGCTTGCTTTGGGAAGTTTGCTTAGAACTCCCCAATTTTGAAGAGGAGGCCTGCCAGTGCTTAGCCTTTTGAGGGGTGGAAGTCTGTCCCCTAGAAAACCTGTAACCCCTAAACCTAGTGCGACTCTGTTTACTAGGGTAAGGAAAAGTCCAATTCTTAGAAGGGTAATGTCTACTAAAACGAGAAGGCTGAACTTGCAGAATGCCCTTATCAGTTTGCATAGATTTAGTTCATAGCTCATAGATTGGTACTAGGCTAACTGCCCTCGTAGGCTACTTTAAGCCTAGGCATTTACCCCACATCAGAATCAAACCCGCACCTTATGTCTGTAAGGTAAACACTTTAGCCATTATGCCAACCACACTCTTGGCCTTATCCTCCAACTTTTTCAACACCTCTTCTGCTTTGCTACCAAAAAGATTGTCCTTGTGCAAAGGCACATCCAGTAATTTAGATTTGACAGGTTCAGAAAGGGGCTGTTCCCTGAGCCAAGCATGTCTTCTAATGACAGAACCAGTGACTGCTACCCTGCAAGAAGCCTCTAAAGTGTCGAAACCACAATGTACAGAATGTTTAGTGACAAGAGTGGCAGAATTCAATAAATCATGCATGTCCTTACTCTCCATCAGGGAAGAAACACCAGCAATTCTAGCCTTAATAGCATCCATCTTATGCTGCAGATACTTAAGGATATGAAAAAGACAATTAATAGACCTAATAGCCAGGGTGGAAGAAGTAGAAACCTTTTTACCCCATATATCCAAGGCCCTAGATTCCCTGTCAGAAGGAACAGGATTATTAGCAACCGTGGCCTTAATACCCTTAGGGCCCTGAGAAATAATCCCCGGATCAGCAGTAGGATTCTTGAAAAGGAACTGATGAGAATCAGGAACTCTATAACATCTGTCAGGCTTTCTGGGAGCAGGAGGAACAGAATTAGGAGACAAAGAAATCTCCATGAAAACATCATCAACAACTTCCAAAACTGGAGGGATAGCCAAAGGCTTATGCTGTGGCAAATCCAAGAATTCCCTAATCCATTTCTTAGACTGAGGGTAGTCCTGCCTTTCCCATTTGAAATGCTCCCTAAGAGTATTCAGAGTATCTCCAAAAGAAAAATCTTCTGGAGGGGAGGCAGACGGGATGGAGTCTTCTGCATCAGAATCCTCAAAACCAGAAAAAAGCGGAGAGTTTCCCTCTTCATCAGCAGAGTTGCTGGAAACCTCAGAGTCTGAGGCAGAGAAAGCTTCTAGGGAAAATTCCCTAATCCTTTTAGAAGGAGGTGGCTGAGAGCCTTTGATAAGGGTCAAGAGATCACTAGCTATTTTAATCATCTGAGCCCAAGGCATTTGAGAGGGGGGAGGCGACGCCTGCTTAGGAGTAGATTTTCGTCTGGATGGCCTGCTAGAAAGCCGGAGGGGCTTGGGAGGCCTAGCCACCGCAGAAGTCTGAATTAAGGTAGTCGGTCTGGATCTGGTCTCGGGGCGGAGAAAAGAAGCCTCAAAAGCTGGCGCCTGCTTAGCAGCTCCGGATACATCAGAGACGGCAACTGGCAGAGGGTCAGAAGACGAAGTGGAAGCCCGCGGTGTGGAGGACTCAGAAAAGGTCTCCACAGATGTCTGCTGCTGAACATCTGTGGACTTCTGGGGCAAAGAAAGCGCCTCACTGACTACTGTTGGGCCGACAACCAACTTAACAGGGACGTTGTCAGCTAATTTGACCCTAAGCCTGTCCCGGTCCTTATCCTTGCGCTTCTTAGGAACATCTAAAGTCGGGAGACTAGAAGACGCCATAACGACGAACACAGACTTACAAACTAAAGTTCTTTTATTTTTTTTTTGTTTTTTTGCTGCAGAATCCAGCAAAATATAAAGCAAGATTTAGTAGATCTGAAAGCTACCTATTAGTGGTAAGAACAGCAGTACCTGCTCACTATCTTTTTTTAAAATGATGTACTGAGCTTAAAGCACATCCATGAGAAGAAAATATGCTAAAATATACATGCTGTACTCCTGTAGCAAGCACAGAAATGGAACAGCATATACTTTATACAGTGAGGGACTGTAACTATCACTATCACATTAATACTTAATTAGCACTGTCATGCTTATGTTTTCCATCTCCCAGTTTTGGCACCATCTACATTTCATGATCAGAAGACAAAAGAATGGCCAATGTACTATACTCTTGAAAACCTGAGTTTAAAAGACATTAATCACCATCTCCAGCCAAGAGAGACAGGTGCACACACACACACATAAACAGTGTTGTTTTTGTCTTTTCGGCTTTGCCTGCTTAGGGGTCGCCACAGCGGAACTCTGGTCCGCTAATGATTGGCAGTAGATTTTGACGAACGCAGAGGTGCCAGCTCGACGTTCAACCTTCAACAAAGGCACGCCCATTTACGCATGTCTTTCGAACGCCCACCCAACCACGGGGAGAACATGCAGACTCCACACAGAAGGCACTCCCCGCACTCCAGCCGAGAATCGAACGGGAGAACCTCTTGCTGTGAGGCAACAACGCTACCGCTGCACATAAACAGTAAGACTTCAAATTAACCATCTAATATTCCCTGTTTTTTGAAGTCATAAGCAGAAGCAAATTTAATCACAATATATTTCAATACCTGACAATTTCCCCAATATCCTTTTTTATACAACTATGTAGCACTTTTTTGGTTTATATATATTGTGAGGTATATGGTTTTGTAAGACATTTTGCTTGTACTGTTCAATACATTATATTCTGGCGAGCACTGCGTTGCTTATCAGATTGTTTCTGTCTTTAGTGTCATCACCATCATTTTCTAAACCATCTATTCTGCTGACGGTTGTGGTGGTAACAAACTGAGCAGGGTACCAGACTTCTTTTTCGACAGCAACATTCTCCAGTGCATGATGTAAGGTTTTTAGGCACTTCCAGCAGTTTGGTGTAATGGTTTAACACTATGGCTGACTGATAATGGACAGCCATAATTTGTCTATGGGTAACCCTGGCCAAGTCACCTAACCAGGCAGTAGTCTTAGGTCCATATGGATCACTGCTCTACCCCAGCTGACAAATGTTGTTTGTTTATTTATTTACTTGCTTATTAATTAATGAATTAAATTATCTATTCATTGCATATTGG
This sequence comes from Protopterus annectens, assembly GCF_019279795.1. Classification (NCBI taxonomy): domain Eukaryota; kingdom Metazoa; phylum Chordata; order Ceratodontiformes; family Protopteridae; genus Protopterus; species Protopterus annectens. The sequence continues at coordinate 819,253,134 of NC_056728.1, read as the reverse complement.
TTCTGGCAAAGAGCCTCCTCCCAGTGCGTTGTACCTGGTACTCCACCAATGGGAGGTACCCAAGAGGCATTCTCACAAGAAGCCAACACCATCTCAACTTATGATTCCCAACAAGGAGAAACAGTATTTGTACTCTGTGGTCCTATTGGATTACCAAGCTCCTTTCTCTGTCATGGACAGTAAGCTCAGTTACCCCGTGAAGGAACCTGACTCCTCCTGCCGGAATCAGAGCTTTCATCATTTTGGTCAGTATCCAAAGCTCATACTTCTTTTCATGTGCCTTTGATACTTTCAAATTACTATAACAAGACCTTGAACCTGCAGCACTCAGTCTAAGTATGGCTTCACAGTATCCTGACAATGTCTGAAAACCAAAAGGATTCTGGATGTCAGGATGTGTGCGCGCATATGTGTCTGTGGGTCACAGATTATTCATTTTACTATCTACAATCACAAAATGTCAGTTTTTCTTGCCTTAGACATACACCTGCACTGTTCTGAGTATAAATTGTTTACTCTTTTTAGCAATGTGTTAATTCTGACTTTATAAAATAAGGTTAACAGATAATAAAAACATGGCTGTGTAAAAGGTGTTACAGTATTAGTTGCAAAGCAAATGGGTTTTAATCTAATTTTACAAAACACTATACAAGATTTTACTAAAAAAATGCAATTTGTAACTAAACTACAAAATGAACATTCAGAACAAAAGGGATGCTGAAATAGAAGCAGGAAAGACATCCATTTCAGCATTTACTTGGGCAGTGATGAACAACATACAACATGTAGCCACACCCTACAGGTTCTGCACACTTGCGTTAAAAGCCTTCATATTATCTTTAGCTTTTCATTTGCTTTTCATAGAAAATAACAGGTTCATAGCATTATAGCAAAATGAACATGAAACTGTACACAACACCTCTGAGAAAAAGAAAATAAAATGGAGTTAGTCCTTATGACTACAATGTACAAAAAAAAAAAAAGCTATATGGCAACTGCTAAGCTAGGACAGGAAAACATATTACAGTTTATTGTTACAATATGTGAAAATCAAACTCAGAGCTGCAGCTGCCATTATAGCTAAATCTGCTTTCTGCCAAATGATGCAAAGAAATTAACGTTCCAACTGAGTGACGGCCTCTGTGCTGACTCCAGGAAGAAACAGTTGTTATTCAGCTCTGATTTGATTGTTTTCCTTCCATTAGCATTTTTGTTCATTTAGCTCTTCACTCTCTCTCTCTCTCTCACTCTCATTTTTTTTCAGTAGGAAAAAAGTCTGAACTTTCAATACATCTCTAACACACTATGGGCCCAAAGTATAGTCAGGCCAAGATAGGAGAATTAATTTTCCTTCATTTTGAACTACATACCGAAAACAGAGAGCAATAACACTGCTCCCTGCTCTTGACCTGCAGAACACCTTGATACTTACTTATGGTTTGTCTGAAGGAAAATAAAACAATTTCAAAAGTAATTATCAATGTAAAATATGCATCACAAGTCTGCACAAGTAAACACCGTCATAATGTACTTAAGGAATGACCCCTGAACACCATACTTCTAGCTTAGTCATGTAACCACTAAGCATACCTCTGAAATGTCTAGATTTTCGCAGAATGTCCAGATTTATGGCTCATATTTTTGGTCTAATTCCTTATAAAATGTGTGGTTTTCTGACAAATCACTGGGGTGATCGGAGGACTGAAGTCACTAAACAATAAAATACATTTGAGTTTCAGTCTTCAAATCCTTCAGAAAATGTACTTTATAACATAGAAAGTTGCTAGAGTAACAGTGTAAGTTTCTAAGAGCAATATTTTAAAGCTGTCCCTATTTTTGGGCCTTTATCCCCCCGTTTTGTCAGCCTTCGTCAAGATTTATTACACTAAGAGGTTGAGACGTAAGCCACTAAGCCTCTTGGGCTCAAAAGGGTGGAGTTTACCCTTTTGCTTACAAATCAGATTAAAAAATCCTGTGACCAATATAAGTCCCAGAAAGTTCAAGTACTGCTCAATACCAAGCACTGCAGTGAGATGAAACATAGGTGCCAGTACTTCCCGCATTCCACAGTTTGCATTGTACAACACTTGCCAGTGGTAAATATCCTGCTGAAAACATCTGTCATTTAACATGAGTTATAGTCAGAATCAAAACTCTAAGCATTGAAGTGAAACAATATGTTAAAGAATAAGCTCCAGGGAGCCTTGCGAATGCAAGCACATTCAAAGCTTCAGTGATAAGGGAAACACATTAGGATAGACTTTAGGACTATTACCACTATTTTTTTTTTATATACTTTACAGTTGCTGAACTAGTTTCATTTATTAAGTTACATAACAAGTGCACTCCACCTCTGCTTCACTAGCATGTATTCAACAAAGCTTTCTTAAAAGATTTATGAAATTTTAAATCCTAGCCACACTTCTGAAACTTACTGTCTATTGATCAGACATGTTTTTCCTCCCTGTGAAAAATCTAAGATAAAAACAACACAACTTTACTTATACATATAGCTCTGCAGTTAAAAGTTACAGCTTACACTTGAAACAATTTATCAAGAAAAATATAATGTAAGAAATAAGAGTGTGATCACCCAATACAATGATAAGGCGATGCTGCAGTTAAATATTCAGTGGTCGTAATTCAGTGGGGAAAGCTGGTGATGATATTTTATTAGTACAATGTACCACTTAACCTCCACTTTCAACACAGCTTCAGCTAGAAACAAGAAAAAAGCTAAACATTCCTAGGATTTATTAACATGCAGTCTCTCAAAATGACACCATCACAGGTATGTTATCTTAGAAACAATGCTTAAAATATCATATTCTGTAGACAGATCAAATATCCACAAATTAAGCATTCCATTTTAGTGTTTAATGTGCATTATGGAATTAAAACCAGTGTTGTGACTGTACAGAACTACTGTATTTCCCACAAATAGTTTAATTTGCTGCTGCCTCAACAATGGAAAAAAATGATTGGAGCTTGGTATAATGGTCAAGCTGCTTGACTCATACACACAAGCTATAGAGCTTGATTTTCACCTTTGGAAAGGAAACTGGCTAGGCTTCGAATGGCCTATTAAGAAAGCTAGCCCAGTAATTAGCTATAAATTTATTGGTGGAAGGTTGTCATAATGGTTAAGGTGACCCTTACAGACACAAGGTGCAGGGTTTGATTCTCACACGGTGTAACTGGCTAAGCTTAAAATGGCCCACAAGGGTAGTTAGACTAATACTAATCTATGAACCTATGGAAAAAAAAACCTGATGTCGCAGAATCCATTATTTTGGTATGGAATTGTCTGATCATTATCTTTATACTGCACAAGGATACTGACTACATCTTAAAGAAAAAAAACTCATTTCTGTTACTGTATACCCTTTGCTTCTTATTTGACTCAGCGTATCAATTAAAATAAACAATATGTGGTATCTATGTATTTTTTCTGCTTGTTTTTGCCATTATTGTCTGCCTGTCATACGTTCCTCTCAGTCAACACAGCCATTCCTTCTGTTACCACCAAAGGAGAAAATTTGTCAAGAAAGGCCACCTTGTTGGCAGTCATCTGGGTGTCTTGAGGTGTTTTTTTACTCTCCTATGTTCAATGCACTCTTGATTGTGCAAGGGAATGGGGTGTGCAATAGGCTTGTGCTAGTGACATTGCCAGCAAGTACCCACACCACCATCCCTGAAGCATGGCAGGTGATTTCTCCAGTCCCCACCAGAGAAACAATGTCATCCCAGGGTACTCCTGAGTGCACACATTTCTTTCCCATGCACCAGGAGAAACAAGGGGCCAAATTTTTTCACTGTTATCCTGGCTCTTCCACTGCTGGGGCCACTAATCAAACCCCATCTGTGCCACTGAGCCAGACATATCTACAAGTCTGCAAAGTAGAATGACGGAGCCAGACATATCTATAAGTGTGCAAAGTGGAATGACGGAGCCAGACATATATATAAGTGTGTGAAGTAGAATGACGGAGCCAGACATATCTATAAGTGTGTGAAGTAGAATGACGGAGCCAGACATATCTATAAGTGTGTGAAGCAGAATGACGGAGCCAGACATATCTGTAAGTGTTTAAATCCTTCTTTACTTTACTGATCTACAGCCAAATCTGGATGAGTCTGTGTTGAGTATGATTATGTAGAATGTTTACATCATTATTTGACATGGAGTATGGTTCATCATCTCAATGGCAGAAAAATAACTAAAACCGATTGCTAGCTCTCAAATAATATGACTCTGTGAATTAATTAAACAACTCTTATATGCGTTCAAAACACTGTCCTTTGTAGTTGTCTCTGGAACAAGTTCTCAGTGTATGGAGACTGTTACTGAACTAGTCTGATGAAAACTAAAACTGGAAATCAGTAACAGAAAACATGTATAATATACTAATTTAAATTAATAAAAACATGCAATCACAAAAGGCAAGATTTGTCTTACATGCAGCTTTTCATGGAGGAAAGAACATATAAATCTTTATGCCACAAAAAATAGAATGACTATGAATCCATGAATGAAGACAATAACTAATGAGGAGAGAATCAGTGTATACATATACATTTTTATCAAACAACACAATCTGTAGTCTGCAAACTGTGATCATCTTGCTGCTCTCTATGTGAACTTCTTTTAAGCCCTCCAATTTAACTAAATGTGCTACATTACTCACAAAAATTTAAACCATGTATTGCCGTTATAAATAAATACTGTTCTATTTATAAATTATTCCAATGTACAAAGACCAACAACAACTGAAACGCCAACAGAGATACCTTACTAAAAATGGATGCAAGGTCTAAGCAACATGTCCTACACAGACCGACTCAAAGCCTGGTCACTATACTTGGTATCCTACAGTCTGCCAAGAGGTGACCTGTGCCAGGAATACAAGGCATTCTCTGACCCAATACTGATGGATTTACTGCACAATGGCAAGAAAACTGGCATCAGAAATTCCCAGTCGAGGGATCTAAACCTCTTCTGCATTATCAACAGAAAGGTTTGAGGGGAAAGGTATACCTCCTCTGTGGAACAAACTCCCCATCCAAATTAAACAAAGCTTGTCACTGTCCATTTTCAAATGCAACTTAGATCTATGAATGGAAAACAGAAAACGTACTCCAAGACTGTTCCATGTACTACTAAAGGACAGAGGCAGCTCCTAAATGCTTTATCCCATGGACGGGTCCCCTCAAATTATCTATGGTATAATGCCAGTTATTCTCATTCAGGGTGACATAATTATCAACCACGGGATGGGTATAGCCAATCTATAACCAAATGGGCTAGTTTATTTTGAGTATAAAAAAGGAAATTGATTAGACTAAAAACAGCCTGCAAGGGCAGCTAGCATAGTACTTATCTATGAACTTATAAACAAGACCCTTTCTCAGAATCCAGAGCCACATGTTTTGCAGAACAGCACAAGGGCAATACTGCAGCAGTATTTGAAAAAGTCAACAGGCTGGTGATTATTTTTTATTTTACTTATTTATTTGCTTATTTGTTTTGAAGTGCTTACACTGATGTAAAACAGCTCTGTGTAAAAAAGAGTCCGTTTCCTTGCTTCCACTCCTGGATTTGTACAAGTCTATTGTAAGACAAGATATAAGCAATCTTTTCCATTTTACTTGTGACTTGCATAAAATTCTCTGGTATGGAAAAGTAAATAATGGATTATTAATGAGCAAAAAAGTAACAACAAACACTCCCACAAGAGCAAATACCTCTCTACTGCTTTGCGAGTAAAGTAAGATAAATCCAAAAACGATAGCCAGAGAGAGGTAACCAGCAGGCTCACAGAAATCCAGTCTTGTTAATAAAAAAAATTTGAGTCTTTACTTATGTGCACAGGTAAGCACTTTCACTACAATATACAATCTCATTACTGTAGCTTTATTAGAAGTAGGCTATGTATACATTATATACAATTTATTATACATATTTATAATGTAGGTTATTACTAGCCCTTCCTTCTAATCTTATAATTTATTTTAGATAAAAATAAGCGATTAGTTAAATATGGTTTTTGAATATATTTGAGCTGTTTAGGTAGAATAAAACAAGAAACTTTTAGATTGTTTACAGACACAGACGCAATAGGGAAGAATAGTAATTATTCTAAGGACTAAAACTCCACTGCCATTCAATAATAGGACAGGTGATCCGCTGTGTATTAACCTAATAACCGAAAGAAGAAGAAGAAGAAGAAGTAATTATTCTAAGGACTGATAAGTCAACAGATTTAAACCTATTATATAACACATACAAGTTTCGAAAATCTAGAGCACTAACAGCAATTATATAGGTGTCCTGGAATGACTAACTTAGACAACAGTTATGTAAACAAGGTAAACAACTAGCTATAGAGCTATTAATGTCCATTGTGACGCTAATTCTGTAAGCGATAGTCAACAGATGGAATAGTAGTTTAACAGCAATATATTTACAAAGGCTCCTATCAGGAAGACACGTGCATAATAGAAATGCACTTAAGTTGGACAGTATATAATAAGAAGTAACACTGTTCATGTTAGTGCTTATGCTGGTATGAGTTAGCGATTAATAGAGTCATCAAAAGTACCCCTTATTTCTTTGGAATTATTAATTCAACGGCTACAGAGCTGCTAATGTCCATAGTGACGTTACTATCGCAAGCAACAGTTCACAGATCGAATAGCAGCATAAGAGCAGCACAATTGAAAAAGTTTTCATAAAGAAAACAGCTTAGATGGGTGTAAAATAAAGTGTACTCTATCTTGTTAATATATAACAAAAACTATTATTGTCACGCCAATGCCAGGGCTAGAATGAGTTAGCGACCGATAGGTAAACCATTATATGAATACAAGGTAGATGAATAATGAAGGTTTGGTTGATGTGCTGTGCCATTTAAATAAATGCAACATCAGATGTTTAAATTGTTACAACAAGAAGCTGGTACTTTATAAGATATATATAAAAGACTAGTGGAAGTCTTTCTAAGTAGGAATTTTACTTTAGCGTCTTTTAAAAATATATTTTTAAAAAGGGTAATAGATGAGTGCTTTTAAAATGTAAATTGCTTAATTAATGATGATCACATGACATGTATATAAGCAAATGTTTGTGGAGAGAGAAACATTTAAGGTCTGAAGAAGTGGTTAGTGAAAGCGCTTACCTGTGCACGTAAATAAAGACTCAAATTTATTTTATTAACAAGACTGGATTTCTGTGAGCCTACTGGTTACCTCTCAATGGCTATTGTTTTTGAAATTATGGATTATTACCTACCACTCTATGCTATATTTATATATATTTAGAGAGCCGCGGTGGTGCAGCAGTTAGCATTGTTGCCTCACAGCAAGAGGTTCTCCAGTTCGATTCTCAGCTGGAGCGCCTTCTGTGTGGAGTATGTATGTCCTCCCCGCGGTCGAGTGATGTTAAAGACATGCAGGTAGGTGTGAGCGTGAATGGGCGTGCCTTTGTGGAAGGGTGGGCATCAGGCTGGCAATTCGGCACCATGAAAAAAAAAAATAAAATCCACTGCCAATCATGAGCGGAGCAGAGTTCCGCTGTGGCGACCCCTAACCGGGAAAAGCCAAAAGTTTTTTAACTCTATGCTATATTTAGCTATGTCTTTTTTATAGCAGCATTGTTGCTCTCTAGGTATGCCACATCTGATTGAAACTAAAAGCTCTAAATATCTTCCCTTGTCCACTACAGCATGAAATCCACTTAGCTGACCATACAAAAACAATGTACCTAGGTGGTAGTGGATTTTGAATAAAAGAACACAAAAAACACCGCCAAGAGTATTGTTTCAAGAGGGCAAGCACCACTGCCTCCCACATAGCATAATCATTTTGAAGTCACTTCAACTCAATGTGTGCATCCATTCAAGAAAGAACAAAACGTGTGTCACTCTTTCTCTAAGGCACTCAGTTCTGAATTGTATAAAAATTGTACATTTTGAGTCCACAAGCTACATGGATATCATGATATCATGCCTTTTTTAAGCATGGCAAGGAGTCCCTCAGTCCTCACAACAGAGTCTTTCAGAGACCACTCGTGAGGCATGAGGATAGCTCTGCTCAATTTGTCCGCAATTTGATTGGACTTCCCGGGGATGTGCGTTGCTATCAGAAACCGCTGAGAAGAAATCGCCCATTGCCACAGTCTGAGTGCTTCTCGACACAGGGGGTAGGACCTGGTTCCGCCTTGTTTGTTGATATACCACACTACAGACATATTGTCCGTCTGGATTGCTATCGTTCCCAAGGGAAGAGAGTCTTGAAGGGCTTGCAACGCTAAAAGCACTGCTCTCATCTCTAGAACATTTATGTGCAAGTGGCATTCGTCTGGTTGCCATGTGCCCTGGACAGTTCTGCCCTGATAATGCCCCCCACCCGATCAGGGAGGCGTCCGTTGTCAGAGTAGCAACCAGAGGAAGGGACAAAGGGTCTTCCCAATAAGAGCTGAGAGGAAGACATCCACCACAGAAGATGATTCCTGCATGTCTGCGTAATCATAATGGTGTGGGACATCGGAAGTTGCTGGTATGACCATTGCGTGAAGAGCATCCATTGAAGGATTCTCATGTGGAATCTGGCTAATGGAAGCAGAGGTATGGCAGCCGCCATAATCCCCAACACTTTCAGAACTAACCTGGCTTTGATTCTGTTGCTGCTGAAGAGGAGCGAGACCAGTTTGTGTATGTCTGTTATTCTCTGATCTGTTAGTCTCGCAGACATGTTGACTGTGTCTAGATTTGCGCCTATGAAGGTAATAGTACGACAAGGCGACAAAACAGACTTTTCGCAATTTATTGAAATGCCTAAATTTTGACAAATGCGAAAGGTGTAGTCCCTGGCCATTAGAAGAAGATGCTTGGTGGGAGCTGTGAGGAGCCAGTCGTCCAAATATGGAAACACCTGGAATCCTTGACGTCTCAGGTGAGAAGCTACCACTGCCATGCATTTGGTAAACACCCGGAGGGCTGTGGTGAGACCAAAGGGCAGGGCCCTGAATTGAAAATGACTGGTTCCCAGCCTGAAGCGGAGGAATCTTCTGGAGCGTCTGTTCATTTTTATGTGATAGTACGCATCCTGAAGGTCTATAGAGCACATCCAGTTTCCCTTTCACAAAAGGGGAAGGATGGACTGCAGCGTGACCATCCGAAATCTTGTTTCCTTGACTGACTTGTTCAAGATACTGAGATCCAAAATTGGTCTCCAGTCCCCTGTTTTCTTTGGAACTAAAAAGAACCTGGAGTAGATTCCGGATCCTTGCTGGTCTGCTGGAACTGGCTGAATTGCTCTTTTTGCAAGCAGCTTTGAAATTTCCAAAGCTGCAAGATCCCTTTGAGCGGGTGGAACATCTGGAAGGGATTTTTTTGATTGGTTTGGAATGCGAACGAAGGGAATGGAATAGCCTTCGGAAATGATGGACTGTACCCATTTGTCTTGAGTCAGGGATAGCCAGGCTTCTGGGTACAGTGACAATCTTCCCCCGACTGCCTCCGAAGGTGGGCAGTCGGGCAACACCTCAGGGATGCTGAAAGTGCTTATCAGAGAAGGCTTCTCGATTGCCCTGGTTCTGCGGACCCCCCCCCGCCTCTAGGGCGACGTCTACTATTGTTGTTCCCCCCTCTGCCTCTGGCGGGGAACCGACTCTGTGCGTCAGGCGAAGTCCCTTGAGATTGTTTGCGGAACCACATTTTCCCACTTTTCTGGCCTTTGGGGTAAGGCCTAGAAGGAGTAGAAAAACGGACTCCAACGGCAGAAAGAGTCTTGCCATCCGTCTCGCACCTAGTCAAGGTTTCTTTCACTTGAGGACCAAAAAGAGATGATCCATCGAACGGGGAATTAGTGAAAGATGTTTTAAAGGGGTCCGCAAAGTTGCATAGCCGCATCCAGGCATGCCTGCATAAGGCTACACCTGTCCCTGCGGCCCTGCTCGCTCCATCAGCCGCATACGAAAGGAGGCGCATGGAGGAGTTAGCTATGGAGTTCAGGGTAGCCAGCTGAGTGTTCATCTTGTCTTGAAAACCCGCAGCTGTAGGATCCTTCAACATGTCACTCGCTTCTTTGATCAAGTCTCTTTGAAGACGAGTAAAATGGCATAGGTAGTTCAGCGAACGCATTGCAAAGGTCGCTGATGAGAACATCCGCTTCCCGAACCTGTCCATAGACCTAGATTCCTTGTTAGGTGGATGGACAGGCACTGAAGGATCAGCTAGTTCCTTCTTAGTGGCAGCAGCAACCACCATAGCATCCACAGAAACTCCCTTGGTCAAAATTGTTTATCCGCTGGTGCCGTGATAAATTTTGAGGGTCTCCTGGGGGTGGGGTCCACTGAGTCAGGAGCCGTCCATGCCTTTTTTACTACCACCTGCATGAGGGGGTCAAAGGGGGGAGACACCCAGGAGGTGGAAGGGCGAGAGCCAAACGCCTCAAGGTACACAGATTCATCCTCCGAAGGGTTGAGGGCTGGCCAATTTCGCCTCTGCCAAAGGATTTCTAGAATGTCTGCAAATGAGACATCTTCAGAAGGGGAACGGGGAACCCTCGAATCCTCTAAATCCGTGTCAGAGGTGACGGACTCAGGTGAGTCTATGTCTTTCCTCTTACACTTTCTCTTTCGAGGGCAGTCTTCTGCCTATTCAGGAGAGGCCTCGGAAGAGGATGAGATCCCCACAGGGGATTCCTGAGGAGCTGGCTCTCTGCGGTCTGGGATGAGGGAGTGAGTCGACTTGACCTGAGGCACCGAAGAGGGAGGGGCGGACGGAGCCGACTGTGGAGTTGAACCAGGTTCCAACACACTCCGCATGACCTCGACGCACCCTGTCAGGCAGAGCCAGAGGTCCCGCTCGAAAGCTAAAACCTCCCTCGGCACCGACAGTGATGGCTCCAAGGCCGATGTCGGAGCCGAACTCACCAGCTGAAGCCCGAGAGGGAGAGCGGGTCGGACAAGGGTCCGATGCCACTCACCCCCCCCGACGAGGGAAGTCCGGCGCCGAGATTCTTCTAAGGAAGAAATCGGAGCCGACGATGGAGCCGAAGACATTTGTATCGGCTCCGACGCTACCACAGTCTCGGTTCCGAAACGCCCCGGCTCCGAGCTCAACGGAGTCGGAGGAGGAACATAATGAGGGACAGGGTCAGGCATCGACTGATGAGTCGGGCTCTGAAGCATTTGGGCCAGTGCCTCGGACTTGAGAAGTCGACTCACTACCCTCTGAAGGTCATGGTCCGAAAGCCTCGATGACCTAGAGGAGTGAGATCTATGGCTCCGTTCAGACAGCAGGGGAGATGCTGGAGCCGAATGAACGGAGCCAAGGGACGGTGACCTGGACCTCTTTCTAGATGTCGGTTCAAGGTCTGGTCGGAACCGACACAGGAATTTCAATACCTCGGCTCCAGCCGGAGCCGAGGAACCCACAGAAACTGCAGTCTGAGACTCATCGGCTCCAGCCGGAGCCGATGTAGACGGAGGTTTCGAAGCCTTAGGCCTCGGCTCAGAAGCTGGAGCCGAGGACCTAGAAGCCTTGGAGGGCTTTCCCGAAGGAACAGTAAGGGAACCCTCAGGCTTAAGTAAACCTCTCAAAATAAGTTTGTTTTTTTCTTTCCTGCAGGACTCTGGGGCTGAAGCCGTGGCATACAGCGCAGGAGTCCTGCAGGTGTAAAGGTCCCAGGCAGTAGACACAAGAAGTGTGACCGTCTGTCAGAGACATTTTCTGACAGCACGAGTCACACTTCTTGAAGCCTGAGACCTTTGAGTCTTTAGACATTATAGAAGGAAGTGTAACCACACACACACAGTCAAACACACTGATTACACCCTATACAAGTTTAAACTCAAAAAATAAAACTCACTATCAAAGTTTTAAATTCTTGAGAAAACACACACACACCACTAGGGGATGGAAAAGGCCCAAAGGCCCGAGGGAAGAACTTATAAGTTCTTGTGGAAAAGGGGGATAATAGAAGAGAAAAGGGGACAAAATCCACTAAACTAAGTTAACAAATGTTAAGAATTAAACTAAAGGGGTTTAAGTAGACTAAATTTTACTCTACAATAACTCACCAAGAAGCCGGTAGAAACCAAACACCTCGATCGCTGTAGCAGCAAACGAGATCTGAGGTAACTCACGCCTAGCATTGTGGGATATAAGGGGAGCCTCGAGCCGGTGGAACCAACTCTCGAGCTTTTAGAGTGGCCGAGTCGGAGCCGAGGTCGGCTCCGAACCCATCCAGCAAGAATGAAGGCGAGATAGACAACTTAACATTGTACATTTTGAGTCCACAAGCTACATGGATATCATGATATCATGCCTGGTTTAAGCATGGCAAGGAGTCCCTCAGTCAACTATTATTAGAAAGAGCTGGAGCAGGGACAAAAAACAGCATGCCACTTCACTTAATAAATTAAATGGTGAAAGGAGAAAGGTTTCAGAATCACAAAACATGAAACTGGTATACATTTACACACAATGCTGATATTAAAAGTAACTAGGCAAATCTAATTCCTAGTATTTCATTTTAATGGGAAGCAAAATCCATGAGAAACTGAACATTTAAATATATTCCTAACAATGCATCAATCAGCATAAATGAATAAAAGGTGAATCACCGCACCACACACAGTACAACAAAAAATGAATCATAAAGATTATTTACAGTGTAAGCACAGTACACATTACGAGTTTCATAAAATGTGTAGGGTTCAGACAATTTGTTACATTCTGCCTGGAACCCAGCATTGGGATTCAAAAAGAATGTCAAACTCATTGAATCCTGATACCCATCAGGGATGCAGAAATAGAATGCTTACATATTATACAGCAAGAGTCCCAGATGTCTTCCATGGTGTGAACCAAACAGGTATGATTACTACACAAAAGATACAGGTTGTTAGTACCATGCAACACCACACTAAATCAATCATATGCACCTCAGTGGGAGGTTGGCAGCAGCAGAGGGAGGTTGGCGTAACGGTTAAGGTATTTACCTTACACACACAAGGTGCAGGGTTTGATTCTTACATGGGGTAATTGGCTAGTAAATGCCCCTGGATAATAATCTAATGTCAGTATTATAATATTTGATATTTGTACATTCTACATACTGTGATCTCATTTTTGGCGAATTTAAGCTATAATGTAGAGCATGCTGAAACAAACCAGTATGAACACTATAGCATGTGAACACCTACTGTAGTTTGATAATAATGGTAACAAGCATAATGTCTTACCTGCTTGGCCAACTAATGCACAAACAGGAATCAGCCATATGCCAATAATGATGTGGGATCAAACAGTAGCCTGAGCACTGGAAGTCAGTTGGGGAGGACTGAGAAAGGGACATTTTTCTAGTGATTATGTCTTACTGCTGTTTCTCTGATGAAGACTAGATACAAGACAGGAGCTGTGTCTGTCAAAGAGGACAGGGCTATCCTAGGGGCTTGTAGTAAAGTATGTCTGAGGAAGTGATATCACTAGCTGCATTCAGTGTACATAAACTCCTTTGGTGCTAACACACACATGCACAACTCTAGACACACACAGAAAAATCTTTGGGACCTCAATGCTTATGTCAAGATTTGTGTCACAAAAAGAGGTGCGGCCAGACATTCTGTGGCGTTCCTTGCTACAAAAGTATTAAAAAAATTAGCTTCTTAGCCTCGAACCAATCTATAAGGAATGACTAGTGACTATATGAAGACAGTGAAGAGATTTTCTCAGTAACTAGTCAATTAGTTTATACAGAAGACTAAATATGGTGCTGCTCATAAGACAACTGAGCATGCCAGGTGTCACATAATAAATTAATGAAATACTGTTATTGATGAATATTGAGAACAACAAACAGTGCAAATGTCACTAAAAGTACGTCATTATCTGTGAACTACACAAAAACAAATCTACACTGGTTAGTACTATTCAGACCATCTCAAATTTTTAAGACTACCCTCTGTAAATATCTGAAAAAAATTACATAAACTATCTTAACAGGTGAAGAACATTAAAGAACCCTACGTTATATGAAGCAATTAATTAGTAAACTCAGACGTATAAAACACAATCAGCACATTAAAATTATTTTCTGTATTATCCAATCAAATTTTAACAACTTAAATCACTGGCAAAGGTTTAAGCAGGAGCTATTCATGGGGAAAAACAAAATCAACACTAATCTTTCTAGCTAAAAATACAGTGTGTTACTCTTGTGCTCTCTAATATACTGTAGAACAGCATTATAAAATGCATTTTTTCTTGTTTTGGTGATTTTTTCCAAATTAGTCTTCAGGCTATCAATATTTTAGATTTCCAATTATTATAACTCAGCTTTACCTTGCTGCACTAACCTACGAGTCCAACACTTTTATTTGGCATGTAATTGGTACGTTAAAGTAGGAAAATGCAAATTACTGCAATCTATTCTGAAGGTATTTATTACGGATGTAGCACTCAGCAGTGCACTTAGCCTGGCATTTTAAAGCTTCATTCCTTCATCCATTATTGACTATGTTAAGGGCTGTAATCATAGCAACACTTGTTTTAGGTCAGCAATCATTACATGGATTCAAATATGCATCATTAAATCAGTGCAGGTCACAGACTGACAGAATTCCACATTAATGTATTTTTGGAAAACTGCCATTTCATTAACAGTTTTTTAACATTTGCTTTATTTCAACTTCTGAAACTTTCAACATGGAAAATGGTCTGGTTATTAGTCTAGAATGCTTAGCTGTGTACTTCTCTGATTAATAGAGGTACCGATACGTAGAAGTATGCATTAGCCTCATAATTATTCAAAGCATCAGATAAATGTGTTTGCCAGACCCTGGAATTTAAATATTCTTGACTGACAACCATGACACATGTGGATGATGATAATAATAATAAAGATTTATATGCCAATAAAGGCAAATACATGCAAACATGACAAAGTATTATTATTAACAGCAACAATAATAATAATAACGCAGTGATTTTAAATATTGCATGTTAAATACAGTGGTGACAGAATCATCCTAAAAGATGATTGGGAATCCACAACCTCCTTCTGTTCTACATATAACAATGGGCCAGATTCCAAAAGAGTTGCTCTCAATGTAAGTGACTTACTTCAGTGTAAAGCCTATCTATAAACACACTTACTATGGGGACAAGGTTCCAAAACACCTGCTCTCGGTGTAAGTGGTTATTTACAATGACAGCAAGTCTTTTGGAATCAGGGCCAATGTCCTGATAATATAAAGACAATCATCTCCTGCTAATAATGTCAGAGATGGTATACTAGAGGAACCCAAACACCACTGGCTCAAGGTAGTTAACAGGAGCAAAAGTGGCTGGTGGATTACTAATAGATGAAAACCTGATTGGATAAAACACAGCAGGAAAGAAGCAAAGCTGCATTTAATGCGAGCATTAACAGATGCACTGAACATAGCTAAAAGGAAATGTTACTAGAGGACATGGTGCAAACTGGCCCACAACGTTTACATAACACAGAAGGGCATAAACACAATCAGGATGATAATACATTTGTGATATGTGACTGACATTTTGCTGCACCAATCTTTATGTACTTATTTCTGTTTGTTTTCAGGGGTAGAGCAGTGATCTCCATACACCGTTTTCACACACAGCCCGGGAGCAGTTTCTGGTTAAGTGACTCGTTCCTAGTTACACAGGCAATGGAAGCTTTGGGAATCAAACCGTGTACCACTGGACCACAGGTAACCACTTGTTACCAGCTCCTGTAATCCTCTAAGCCAGCTGCCAGACTACTATGAGTTGGGGAAGGACAGTGCTTACAACTGAAAGGCTACCAGTCAGTAGTACGAATGGCAAAAAAACTGCATGTCTGATTTGCAGTTTTCTGACAACAGAATACGATTGAATTCCAGAAGGATGTTGCAGGGAGGAATTTCATGTTAATGTCAAGTGACCCTGGAGATGATAATATTTAGAGCAGGCGCGTAACAGGCAATGGAAAGGTAAAACACAAAATCCAAAAGGCTCCAAAACCAAAGTAAATCCAAGGCAGAAGGTTGCGAGCAGCAACTGTTTTATTTGGTAACCCACTTAAAACTAAAAAACAGATTACATATATATTAAGCACTTTCGTCCCTGATGAAGTTCCAATAAGGGATGAAAGCACTTAATATATATGTAATTTTTTTGTTTTGGTTTTAAGCAGTTTACCAAATTACCAAATAAAACAGTTGCTGCTGACAACCTTCTGCATTGGGTTTGTTTACGCAATGGAAAGCTGCAGAAGCCTTCTTTGAAAAAAAAAAAAAAAAAAATCACATTTAAAAAGAAGACATTTTTATAATGTTTTAACACACGATACTACATAACAGGTGGCTTTTGGATGATCTTTCCAGATCTGTGATTCAGGATTCTGGGAACAAAATGTAAATCAAGATATATGTGCCAGAAAAAAAACAAGTTGTAGCACTGATAGTTAAATAAGATGAAATGAGAAACTAATAAAAGACTCTTCATTCACAGAGCTAAAACGTCAGGACAGTAAAAAAAAAAAAAAAGATATGGAAAGGAAACTATAAAACAAGAGAGAAACCCATTAGCCGCATGCTGGCTAGCTAGGAAACTGAATTTCCAGTGTATTTTGAGCTGTCGAATTTAATACTGTCCGTGTCACTTGATTGGGAGACAGTTTATGACAAGACTCACTGATGGAGACAATCCATATTGCACATATTAGTTGTGAAAGTGACCTTCACAAATAATTAAAGAGGATCTTTCTGTAGTCATTCATGTTTTGGTCTCCTCCTGCTTAATTCACCATGCTAGACTGCCTACAACTAATGCAAACCTCTGTTGCTAGGACACATACTGGTACACCACATTACCAACAAGTAACATCTGTACTATGAAGCCTGCACTGGATTCCTATTTAGTTTTGTATTCTTTAATATTAACTTACTTGCCCCTACACATCCAGGGTCCCTTTAACAGGAAGGTCATTGTTCTTCACTACCTTCCTCTAGCCTCCCAACAACTTTTACTGACTCCTCATGAGCAGAAGGAAACATCAGGAATTTGCTCATTTTCTTACCAAGCATGTGCTTGCTGAACCTACTAGACTGTTGGCTCCAACAGTGTCTCACCACTCTAGTCTGCTTTAAGAGCTCACTTAAGGTTTAGTTGTTTAACCTTGCTTTTAATAATGCTTCAGGCCATCTCTAGTTTTTATTTAATAGTTTCAGTGACCAAAGTTTCTATTATCATTTTTATTTTATCCAGTTTATTTATTTATTGCATTTGTTAACCAAGATAGTCAACAGGGCAGACATTTGTCCCTTGTCAGTCCCAGAGAGAAGAGCTCCATTTCATCTCAATCTTTTATTTATTCATGGTTTTAGTACTTATTTTATTGTCTTGTTTTCTTTTTTATGGCTATTCAAGTGTTTGGAGATAAAGCATTTTAATAAAACTAAAGTTGAATATGAAGTTAACTTTTTCCCCTTGAAACATAGGTTACATGGCAAACTGTAATAATTCTACAGGAAGAAAGGTAGAAGTGATAAATTCCGCATCTCGACTAGATAAAACCAAATAGGTATAGTGGTATTCACAGTCATTACATTTCGGAGCAGCAGGTATGTGCATGGGTTGTGCCTAAGCCCAGCTAAGGTACAAGTCAACAAAAGTAGCTGCACTTAGGTGCAGCTGTTTGAATCAGTTTGAGAAAAATGTATGCAGATTAGGTAGCAATGAGATGTAAATGAGGAATGTATGAAAAAAACTGACTAGATTATGCAAATAAGGACCACTTCCTGCTTTTCAGTGATTCATAGCCACTACTTGATGGTTATAACAAGTGCAGTTGTGCCTTTTGTGTCTACTTTGCAATCTGAGATTATGCTTGCTTTCTCTGCCAGTTTAGCTGTCTCCTGTTCTCAGGTGTTTATTTTGGTCACACTAAAACCAGGTGCATCCACAGGCAGTCAAGGGCCAAGATGTTTATTTTGGTCACACTAAAACCAGGTGCATCCACAGGCAGTCAAGGGCCAAGAAGAGAAAGGCACATAACAAAGGTTAAACCCTCTGAATCTGTGGATCAGTAAATCTTGGACAGGGGCATAGTACATGCTTTGCTGTTTTTTTTATGACCAACAGTTGAGGCCAGGGGGAACATGTGACCTTCATACACCTGTGGATAGCAGGCTATGAATAGCCCTCACTAAACTTGATATGGGGACATTCCAGAGACAAACTGAGAACATGATTGTCTCACAGCCTTCTTCCTTGAAGATAACTCAGCAATTCAACACACACTTTTTTACTCAAATTTTTTTTATTTTTCAAATACTCTCAAAACACTCTTGACACATCTGGGTCAGTACAGCTATTTCACAGTGTTACCTCAGGCTAAGCCAATACACTATGCATGCCTACTATGGAATGGCAACATTTTCAAAGGTACTTGACATGAAAGACTGCCCCCATGGTGTTATTAGGGGCCAATCTAGACCATAGGGGAGTGGTACCATATTAAGAAGGGTTACCATTCCATTAACTGCCAGTGTGTGTGAGGCATGTCAGACTAGCATGCTGATAGTATCCATGTTTCCTGTATTTAGCACACAAGCTCACTGTACCACTTCTTTCTGCATGGTAGGATTCCTTATGGTCACCTAGTTGGTAACTGCAAACTATTAATACAAGTTCTAACCATAATCATTTCTGTAGCTATAGTGTGGCATTGGTAATATTGAGTAATCACCCCCTTTTATCTGTCCTCTCCCTGTTTTATTTTCCAGGTGATCCATACTACACAATCAAACTTTAGCTATTGACACTGTTACAGAAAAATGTTATGCCTCATGTTTATTCTTCACTACATAGATAACTTGTAATTTCTTCACAAATGAGTCAAATAAAATGTTTATGATATTTTTATGTCTAAGGAAAGCTAAAAATCAGATGCATAATTATGCAAGGTATATTTTCACATGATTCAAGTTGTAGCCTTATATTTTATGTGCCTTACAACTATATTATTTCTATTAGTAAACTATACTGTAATGAGAAATAAACTGAAGGCAAACTAAGTGCAGAAGGAGTTAAGGGATGTTGAAAAGTCTAGTTTCATAATCTTAATGAATTGTAGCAGACATCTGGTTGAACTGGATTAATCAAATAAGGAACAGTTACATTCATATCATAACAGGAGATGAAAAAAATTAGGGAAGGAAAATTAGGAACCTATAAATGTGGAAGGTGTTCCCAATGCCCTTATATTTGTACAAAGGAAACTATTTTTATATCTAGTAGGGACAGACTGATTCAGAGTAAACATTTTGCAAATTGTGACACCAGTGGAATTGTGTATTTAGGATTGTGTGGCCACTGTGATGCATTTTACGTGGGAAAGTTGGAAAGTTAGTTAAAAAATAGAATATATAAGCATTATTACGAAATTAAAACAAAATGTACAAATAATGCTCTATATAGGCATAAATTAAGCTGCCACGAAGCAAAGTTTAACTTTTTTGTATTGGATGTGGTGGATAAAGACGTAAGGGGTGGCCCATGAGAAACCTCAAATGAATATAAAGAGTGGATGGGAGATCGCAGATATACCCCAGGGATTACCTCAGTGTCACTGCTCGACAGAGGCACAGCAAAATAATGGGTATAGTTCCCCATACTAAAGGGTTATGAACCTATGAACCTATGAACCTATTATGGCAACTTTCCTTGGAAGCAAATACATTTCCAGGTCTAAATGATGCGATCTCACTGGCACCTGTTTTAAAGTTGAGATCAGCAAAACTATAGTCCCTGTTTATGCATTGTTAATGTTAATGTTATGTTTAACTGGATGTTAAATATCATTGTTAACCTTGTTTTACATCATGAATTATATTTATGAAATAATTTGTAGGAATGAAAAGTACAGATTTGTTAAATGTTAGGATATATTTTATAACATGTTATTAATTTTGGAACATAGGACAGTGCAACTATAATTTCTGACAGTAGATGGTGCTAACAGATTAGAAGAAAGAAAAACCTTAACACTAAATATGAATTTTATTGATTAAATTATATGATATTTATTATTTATTTATTCATGTTTTAGGTTATCATACTATATAATTTATGAATGGAAGTTTAGGAACAAAGTATGTGTTTTAAAACGTTTGTTTTTTTTAAATATTCAGAGAGCTTGTTTTAATTATTCTAATTAAGTATTCTAATTAAGTGTATTAATTAGTCCTAAGAGTATATATTGATGGGTGTGTTCAGGTATGCATTTGTCTCCATCTGAAGAAGTCTATTGAAAGGAAAACGCAATGTGTGTCGAATTGCGTTAATGTAATTTGTATTGGTGGAATGAAGAGTCGTTCGTTTAATAAAGTATATGTGTTTAGCATTGGCGGACTGAAGAGTCGTTCGTTTACGAAGTATATGGTACTGTTGTACTGTTTTAAGGATTTGTGCCTCCTTTCAACTGTCTCAGACTTGGTTGTTTTAGTTGGACTTTTGAGCAATGATTCCTTTTATTTGGTTGAATATTTTAAAATACACTGATTTACTAAAAGTAATGTAATGTAAAATTCTGCATGCATACAATTGACCAGAAATGGTATCTACTTATCTATATCTACACAAACACACACACACATATATATATATATATATATATATATATATATATATATATATATATATATATATATATATATATAAAACATCATTTTCTTGTCATTTTTGAGACTGATTCTGAACATTTTAACAGCTAGTTTCGCAGCACTGTTTATTTAATAAACAAGTACATTGCACATCCTGAAGTATCATTATTGACTGAGTCAAAAAGGTAAAATTCTTTATTAGTTTATCTGTATAATTTGCACTGTAACAATAGGTGTCATGACTCAGATTATGAACTTTGGTAATGCTGCGGGGCTGAGTGTCATGAACTACAAGGACCCAACATAGAAAGTTAATATGCAAATTCCACACTGCTTTGTATGAAATAGTCAGAGACTCGGATATCTAACAATTCAGGCTGGGAAATATGACTTGATTAGGTGGGAAACCTGATTGTAGTTATATATATATCTATCTATACACACACACACACACACACACACACACATATATATATATATATATATATATATACACACACACACACACACACACATATATATAAAACA